>NW_025933271.1:3174-44523 GCF_000764305.2 Hyalella azteca
GTGCAACACACTCAGCAGCAGGTGCTGCGTGCAACACACTCAGCAGCAGGTGCTGCGTGCAACACACTCAGCAGCAGGTGCTTCGTGCAACACACTCAGCAGCAGGTGCTATGTGCAACACACTCAGCAGCAGGTGCTGCGTGCAACACTCAGCAGCAGGTGCTTCGTGCAACACACTCAGCAGCTGGTTCTATGTCCAACGCACTCAGCAGCAGGTGCTACGTGCAATACGATTGACAGCAGGTGCTATGTGTAACACACTCAGCAGCATGTGCTTCGTGCAACACACGCAGCAGCAGGTTCTATGTCCAACGCACTCAGCAGCAGGTGCTACGTGCAATACGATTGACAGCAGGTGCTATGTGTAACGCACTCAGCAGCAGGTGCTGCGTGCAACACTCAGCAGCAGGTGCTTCGTGCAACACACTCAGCAACTGGCTCTATGTCCAACGCACTCAGCAGCAGGTGCTACGTGCAATACGATCGGCAGCAGGTGCTATGTGTAACACACTCAGCAGCAGGTGCTTCGTGAACACTCAGCACATTTGAGATTGTATTCATACTATCAGGTGAGGCCTCGGCCTTGAAAATGACGAGTTTGGGAGTCGCTCGTGTGCCACAGCCAAGCCGCATTCAGAGGCATCCCTTCCGTATTCTGGTTCAGCGGGTGTGACTACCGCCAATAGCGCTATGCTCACTGCACCTGCTACAGCTGGGTCAACCAAAGTGCCACGCAGTCCTTTTGTCCTACCGTCTAAGATTTGGTTACGAGATTCCGTGCGCTGCATCAAAAACTTATTTTGATGAAGTGGGACTGATCAGTCCACCCTAAATTGAACCTTGCCAGAACTACTGTGTACTTGAACTTTAGGTAACCTAAAAATTAAGCAATAGCGCGATCTTGTAAACTTCGAGAATGTCGCGCCATAAGACTAAGAGGCGGAAGGAGAGCAGCCTGTCTTCAGAAGTACAGATGAAAGCAGCAGCTCTCCTTCTTTGTGTTAACTAGTTGAGTCACCTTTGCCAGTTATGATGAATTAGAAGATCTTATTTGTGTCCCAGAATTTGCCAGAAACACCTGGCTCACAAGCTTTAGTTTTCATTAGTTGCAACCTCAGCAATTCCAAGCTCTGTTATTGGATTTGGATGGCCAGTTGCCACTGGTGGAAAGACAGTGCATGTGCAGACTGCCAACTGGCTTTTCCAGAAAAAAAAGACTTTGGAGGTTTATCATGCTGGTGATCACCCTTGTGATCTCTCATGGCTCAGTAACATCTGAAGATGAGATCTTAATTCGTAACTCCTGCACAGAGACAGGGAAATCATGGAAGTGAACATAATCAATCGCTCAAAATGTTGCCGGCCTGCTTGCGGTTGGAGTGTGTCCCTTTTTGGGACCAAATCGGCAATCACCAAAATTCAGGATGGAATTCTAAAATTGACGGTTCATATATTAATCCCGAAACACCTAGACCAATTTTTTGTTCCAACAACGTTATTTGAGGGAAAAAAATTAACTTCTTGAAGGCATAAAACTGGTATGGGTATGCTAAGTTTCTGTAAAGTAATCACTTGGAAGTTGCATGCCTGCAGCTTTCAGTTTCACCCAACAATTAAAATTATAAAATGTAGTAGTTAGTCTAAGATTTGTCTCTTAAGTTGACTGCAATGAACTATACTTCATAAAGTAATAACAACTACTGTAACTATGCTGCCAAGCAGACTTTTCCATGAACAATTGGTTATTTCAAAATGTAATTTCTTAAATCTTGAAGGTTGATAAAGTGTAGTTAAATCGCAATCCATAGTTTTGCGGACGGCCACAACAGCACGCCTGACGGCCCTGACCCAGCTCGTTTATCGCTGAGGATTCCGTTTTGAGCTGCGGTCGACGACGGACGGTAGTAAGTTCCTAAGCCTAATTAAATATTATTTATCAATTTTGAAACTCGAGTCTACTGTGTACTTGAACTTTAGGTAACCTAAAAATTAAGCAATAGCGCGATCTTGTAAACTTCGAGAATGTCGCGCCATAAGACTAAGAGGCGGAAGGAAAGCAGCCTGTCTTCAGAATTACAGATGAAAGCAGCAGCTCTCCTTCTTTGTCTTGAACTAGTTGAGTCACGGTCAGTCACCTTTGCCAGTTATAATGAATTAGAAGATCTTATTTGTGTCCCAGAAACACCTGGCTCACAAGCTTTAGTTATCATTAGTTGCAACCTCACTTACCTCAGCAATTCCAAGTTCTGTTATTGGATGGCCAGTTGCCACTGGTGGAAAGACAGTGCATGTGCAGACTGCCGACTGGCTTTTCCAGAAAAAAATACTTTGGATGTTTATCATGCTGGTGATCACCCTTGTGATCTCTCTCTTGGCTCAGTAACATCTGAAGATGAGATCTTAACTCTGCCCAGAGACAGGAAAATCATGGAAATGAACATAATCTATACCTCAAAATGTTGCCAGCCTGCTTGCAACAATCACCAAAATTCAGGATGGAATTCTAAAATTGATGGTTCATATATTAATCCCGATACACCTAGATCAATTTTTTGATCCAACAACGTTATTTGAGGGAAAAAAATGAACTTCTTGAAGGCATAAAACTGGTATGGCCTGGGTATGTTAAGTTTCTGTAGAGTAATCACTTGGAAGTTGCATGCCTGCAGCTTTCACCCAACAATTAAAATTATAAAAAGTAGTAGTTAGTCTAAGATTTGTCTCTTAAGTTGACTGCAATGAACTATACTTCATAAAGTATTAACAACAACTGTGACTACGCTGCCAAGCAGACTTTTCCATGATGAACACTAAACACGCAATTCATGGGAGCATGACTACATATCACAACAAAAGCCGGCATGTAACTGATGATCACGGCTTGGTGCATAACATTTATATACACCCAATGCAAGAGAATGATTAATTATAATATTTCTGATAGAGGTTTGAAATATTTTTGAAAGCCTAAAACTTGAACATATCATTACTTTGACATGGTTGATTTCAAAATAAATATTCCAATGTGAATTCATGAAAAGCTTTTAAATAAATCAAGTGATGTTCATTTGTATCTATAGGTGGGATTAAAAAATTTCAAATCAATTTATTATCCTTTAAATAAGAATCTTTGCATTGAAACTTGGATAATGTGTCTACCGGAATATTTGTAAAGTGGTCTCATGAGTCGAAGCTGTCAACCAATTGTTGGATGGCCGCTAATATGTTGCATTGTTCTATCTATTACGGTCAATAGAACCTAAATAAACTCTGTTCATCAAAAATTTAAAAAGCTTATATCAAGCTTACGTGATAGTACAAAAAATTTTAAAATCTCCAAGTTACCCAGTCATGGGACTTAGATTCATACTCCTAGGTGAGTTTGAATTTCTGCACTGTGTTCAATCAAGCAATTTGTTAAATTATAAATTTCAAATAGGTACCAACTTTTTCAATTCTATTTTGAAAGCGTCATGCACTGAATTCTAATAGGGATCATTAATTTTTGCATCTTATTTATGAAAATCGAGTATTGCATTTCTTTTAAATTAAAAACATTCTTTTATATCAAAAAACAATGATTTTGTTCTTACAGCTTCTATGATGATTGATGGTCTCCCTCATAAAACTAAATATTTTAAATTTAATGATTTTGTCATTTCAAATACTCTATTAATTACAGAACTTTAGTTTTCACAAGTGTATTTAATAACAGTTCTGAAATAGACATTGCCATCACCAATTATAAACAAGGTTTGCAAAATATGTACCAAATCATATCATTGCCATTCAATTTAGGATGTATGGATGACAATTTTACCTTCATTCCTTAGATGTTTATTTCTACCTGCAGTAGCTGTTGAAATACGTGCCAAGGCTGTTCAAACCAACACAACCATTGCATCACCGCAGAATGGTCGCATTGTTCTGCCACTGACTGGTCAATATAATCTCAGTCCTAAGCAAACGGGGAGCATTAAAATTGTAAATACCTCCTGCTTACTTGTTTTGGGAATGGTACTTGAAGTTTTGAACCCGTTTTAAATCATTTTTCCTGGTATTCATAACTGATCATTAACTTTAGCATTGTATTTATCTATATATAAAATTTATTACCTATCATGTTCATGTATCAAATTATGAAATTTAAATACTTGTAAACAAATTATTGTGATTGAAATTCTGCGAGCGTCACCGCTATTGAATTTTAATACACCACATGTCGCATGACTAAACTCTCTTTGGTTTATAAAAATGAAATGACTACTGCTTATAAATGACCAATGTTTTCTAAAAGACCAGAGACGTTTGAAAACTCGCAATGGAAGAGGAAATCATTCAGGATTTGAAGTGAAGTTACTAAGACAAATTCAACATAATAGGGGCAAAAACATGAAAAAATTTGTATTAGAAGAGTTTAAATAGGTGTTCAAATTTTGAAACAACTTTCCATCATTTAAAACTCAGTGTGCAATGCAGATCAAATCTATTTATTGTGCAATCAAACTTCACAAGACCAAAACAAGGTGTCTGACACCATCTTGTCAAATGTTTACATGGCAACACAATGTGCCCATACACCGTGAAAGATTAGCAGTTTATCCCATCATTTTGTGTGGATTCAAAAACTTTGTTGGTATTGGTGAAATTGTGAAAATTTTCTGCCAAAGTTGACCTAATTTTTTTTATTTTAGAACATATTTATCGCAAAAATTGGTCAATACAGATATACGGCTAGTGTATGTATTCAAGGGAATGGTTGCCAACTTGGTAATAGTCAAATGGGGTAAGACAGGATCGCAACCTTCATGGGGTAAGAAAGGACCAGCCCATAGCGTGCATTCTAATTGCACTGAATTCAATTTGACAAAAGAATATGTTAGAACAATCATTGCCTGTCATTTCAGTGTTTGTGGCAACCCTCTTCTGCAAATTATGAATTTCTGGCTAATTTTTAATGAAAACCTATGTAAAGAAGGGTCACAAAATAGTTAACCCTGTTTGGGAAATAAGCTCTGTCTAATGACAAAAAATTTTTTGGCCAGGTTTGTGGATGAAGGCAGGTTACCTAAAGTAATAGGCAACATTTTAGACATACTAGGCATTCCTACCTGCTACCATCACTGCCTGACATGTATTCTAAAATGGGGTAAAAAAGGACCGGACATGGGGTAAGACGGGACCACTAAATGATCCTGTTTAACCACACAAGTGGTCCTATCTTACACCACAAATGGTCCTATTTTCAGACAATGACACTAATGGAATATACATGAAGCATTTAGCAGTACTCTACAATGAACCAAAGCCAACCCACTATTACTATGCTTAACAAAGTTTTCTCATGACAAAAACTTCAAGGTGACTAATATTAGAGTTGACTTTTCGCAACACAAAACAGCAACAAGTGGTTGTTTAATCAAATAATGTGTTTCTAGATGGATAATATTGAATATCAGATTTGTACTTTTATTAAAACCATGTTACATAAGAATTACCAGTTGGTTCTTTCTTACCCCAGCCTGGTCCCATCTTACCCCAATGGGGTAAGATGGGACCAGCTCACTTTTTTAATCTGTACAGAAAACTATGTTAAATGCAAAACGTCTGAGTTGTAGCTTAGAAGCCCATTGCATAACTACACCTTGTGATAGGTTTAGGGTTTTTTAGTTATTCATGGTATAGATGCTACAGGCTTGTTAGTGATTTTGGTCCTGTCTTACCCCATCTGACTATATTGGGTTTAAAACCACACGCACATGAGATATAGGAAGCACGGTAGCAGTCCACAGTTTCTGACAAGCACTAGTCAGTGTATCTATTGTCAGTTTGTCACTGCGGTAGAAGGTTTAACGTGGTAGGTATTTCAATCCATTTTATTATGTTAACATGATAATATATTACCCTTACAGAATTCCACACCACCAAATTCCCGCCTCCTGGAAAGGAGGCTCGAAGCCTATTTTTTGGCTAAACCGGCACACGGACCCCCGTGTGTTGCTGGTGGTATTGCTGCTAAGACTGGGGGATGTTGAAGCTAACCTGGGACCAGTGTGTGTCAGCTCTGCAGCGGCCAAATCTCAAACCGACAGACATCTTTCTTATGTAATTCACAATCATCACACTGCATTCATAAAAAATGCACCACAATCAAAATTGCAGACTACAGCAACAACTGGACCTGCAGCCTTCACACAGCACTACCAATTACCACAGACCCACATATTCAACTAGACCTACATCACAAAACAACTCAGCACAACCTCCTCAACGACCTACTCAACAACTACAGTCACTAGTCCCACCAAACCCTTCAAACCAAAACCAACCACAACAACTCCAACCAAAAAACAGAGGAAACACCCAAAACACCCTCAAAGTTCTCCAAATAAACAAAGACACTATCAAACAAAATAGATGAACTAGCCCTACTTGCCAAACAACATCAAATAGACATTATCACTGTAAAAGAAACAAAACTCAAGCCCATAACACAAGCACCAACAATTGCAGGTTTCACAACAAGAAGACAATACAGAACACAAATATGGTGGTGGTATACTAACTTACATTAAAAATAACATTACCTTTTCCACCATTCAAATCCCACCAAACATAAACCAAGCTGCTACAGAATTTCAAATCTCTCAAGTTCACTTATCCAATAATAAGTCAATTTACATAGCCAACCTATACATCCCTCCTAGAGACACCAATCATCCATTACACAACCAAATAGATCAACTCATCACTGAATGCTTAATCCACATCACAAATAAACCAAACACAATCATCATAGGAGACATCAACACCCACCACAATACTTGGCACTTGCCTTACAATGACCACAGAGGCATACTAATAGAAGACATTATACAGAATTCATACTGCATTATCCTCAACCAAAATTCACCTACTCGTCTACCCACCACAAACAATCAACAACCTACCTCTCCTGACATTTCCACGGCCTCTGACACTATAGCAAACACCATTACCTGGACTACTCTGACAGAACTTTCATCTGACCATCTACCTATACCACTAGACTATAGAACAAAAACAAACTTCTGACTACAACACCAAACAAAAACATACACTAACTGCCACAAAGCTGACCATGAATTTTTAGTATCTTGTATATCTTGTAATTTCACACCATTTTAATTGGGTTAAGTGAATTCACTATAACAAAAAAAAAAGATCGTAAAAAACATACTTGATACAGAAAGGAATGTTTCAGTGAGAACCATCATATTTTTTGAGAAATAAATCATAGTTTAGGTTATAGAAATCCTTTACAACTGAAATAGAAACAGCACTAGAAAACATAGCAGACCGAACTGACATACACGTTGCAAACAAAACCCTCACAAGCATCATAATCCAAGCAGACAAACACAACATTCCTATAGGCAAAAAAAACGCCTCTTCCAGATAACATAAGAGATCTCATAACTCAAAGAAATAAAAACAAAACCACAAATTACACAGACCCGCAACTACCACAGTTAGACAGAGAAATTGATAGAGCCATTCAAGACCATAAAACAAACATTTGGAAAGAACACTTGGAGCAGCACTGGGACAACAAACACAATAGCCATATACTTGGGAAAACAATACATCAACTATAAAAAAAAAGATTCCCACTCAACCAAACAAATCCATCTGATTCCCAAATAAAATTGCACATACTTCTAAAGACAAAGTAAAATCATTCAACAACAAATTCATAAACATAACAAAACACCAAACTTGCGCTCACTACAGAAAAATAAAAAAACTTACAACAGATGACCACCACAACAGATATGACCATTTCTGCAATCAAAAATAGTAAGAACAACAAATCCGTGGGCCTGATAACATTAACATTCAACACCTAAAACACCTTGGACCCAATGCAATAACATATCTTACCAAAATATACAACATAGCAATAAACAAAAACATCATCCCACACACATAGAAACTAGCCAAGATCATACCAAAACCCAACAAAGACACATCCATAGGTTCTTCTTACAGACCAATATCACTCCTCAGTCCAATCTCCAAAACATCAGAAAAAATCATACTCAACATCATTCAACCTCTCATTCCACAAATAGCTCGCCAATATGGTTTCAAGTGAAATCACTCCACAGTCACAGCCCTACACTCACTTACCCAACATATTACCTGCGGATTTAATCAGAAACAACCACCTTCAAGAACTATTACAATAGCACTAGACATGTCCAAAGCATTTGACACAGTAAACCTACAAAAGTTAATAGACAAACTCTCAAAGATACAAATTCCACCAACATTAATGAAATACATATCCAATTACATAAAAGGGAGAAAAGGCTACACACTTTACAATAACACTGCTTCCAAACAGCTGAACTTCAAAACAGACGTCCCACAAGCAGGCATCCTTTCACCCACTATATTCAACATATACACCTCAGACCTCCCCACTCCACCCACAGATGTACACATGATTATGTATACAGACGACATTACCATCTTCTCATTGTACCACAATTACAAAATTGCAGAGCAATGTATACAACCATTTCTACAACAGACACACGACTGGACTATCAGAAACAACCTCCAACTAGATGCATCCAAAAGTACAGTCACAGTTTTACACCAGACCCTGCGGAGTACAGGAAAACACTAAACCTTACCATAGACAATACCACAGTTCCCACCATCACACCCAAAAATACTAGGAATCACATTCGACCCAAAACTAAACTTCAACACCCATATCCATAATACACATGAAGCAACTAAAACAATAAAAATTCTAAAATCTCTCACATCACCAAACTGGGGAAAACAAAAAGAAGTCCTACTCACAACCTACAAAACTATAACTCAACCTATAATAGAATACGGCAGCCTAGCACAAACTCTTACAAATGAACTACAAACAATCCAAAACACAGCATTCTGCATTGCAACAGGTTGTACAGCTGATCAAAGCCCCCTACACACAGAAGCAAAAACGCTTCCAATAGACCAGCACCTCAGACTCCATGCATCACAACTCAGACTAAGAGCTCATGCACTGACCCACCCACTTCACACTCATACTCAACCACCTTACAACCCACCCAGACTTATGAAACAGGGTTGGTGATTTTTTTTATTTTTTAAAAAATAAAAAATCAATGATTTTTCTTATTTTTTCATAATTTTTTTATTTATTTGATTTTTAAAATTTTTCCCCTTTTTTGTCTTTTTGAAATGTTATTTTTTATGTTGCAATTAGCCTACTAACAATAACAGTATATGGATCAAAATGGATGGCTAAAAAGTGCAGTTATTGCATTCAATAATGGCCAAGGTGGTGTTTACCACTTTAGGACTTTTGGGTAAACAATTATTGATAAATCTATTTATTAGCTTTGTAAAGTATGTATGGAGCAAGATAACAAGCTAAATATTGACCATTTAACTGGCAGGATCAGAAGTTGGGGCACTGGAAGGGCTGAGGGCAAGTGTAAAGCTGGAAGTAGGGGTTGGGTTAGGAGTGAGTGAATAGGTGGGGGAGGGCGTATGGGAAGAGGCGAGGAAACCGTTAGCTGCAAGGGAAGATGAGGTGGCCCCTGGGGAGGGGTGGCTAGCACTACCGGGACCGTGAGCCACCCGTTTTGGTTTTTCTTTCATGGCTGCTATAATTTTTTTTCGCTTTCTTTGAAATTTTTGTAACAATTCATTACGCAGTTCGTACATTCATAAGAAGCTCTGGATTGATCGAGCCTTACAAGACAATATGTCGGCAAATCATGACATTTTAAATGTATGAAAAACTGGCATTTGCTGCATTGCAGTACAAGAGTCGCATCGCAAAGTTCCTTGCGTGCAACACACTCAGCAGCAGGTGCTGCGTGCAACAAACTCTGCAGAAGGTGCTGCGTGCAACACACTCAGCAGCAAGTGCTGCGTGCAACATACTCAGCAGTAGGTCCTGCGTGCCACACACTCAGCAGCAGGTGCTGCGTGTAACACAGCAGCAGGTGCTCCGTGCAACACACTCATTGCAACACGCTCAGCAGCAGGTGCTGCGTGCAATACGATCGGCAGCAGGTACTGCGTGCAACACACTCAGCAGCAGGTGCTGCGTGCAACACACTCAGCAGCAGGTGCTGCGTGCAATACACTCAGCAGCAGGTGCTGCGTGCAACACACTCAGCAGCAGGTGCTGCGTGCAACACACTCAGCAGCAGGTGCTGCGTGCAACACACTCAGCAGCAGGTGCTGCGTGCAACACACTCAGCAGCAGGTGCTGCGTGCAACACACTCAGCAGCAGGTGCTGCTTGCAACACTCAGCAGCAGGTTCTATGTCCAACACACTCAGCAGCAGGTTCTGTATCCAACACACTCAGCAGCAGGTGCTGCGTGCAACACTCAGCAGCAGGTGCTTCGTGCAATACTCAGCACATTTGAGATTGTATACATACTATCAGGTAAGTCCTCGGCCTTGAAGATGACGAGTTTGGGAGTCGCTCGTGTGCCACATCCAAGCCGCATTCCGAGGCATCCCTTCCGTATACTGGTTCATCTTTCCTTGGTGTCAAAACTGCGGATTATATAAATACTGTGGCATATGCAGCCTTCTGCACAGCGGGTGTGACTACCGCCAATAGCGCTATGCTCACTGCACCTGCTAAAGCTGGGTCAACCAAAGGGCCACGCAGTCCTTTTGTCCTACCATCTAAGATTTGGTTACGGGATTTCGAGCGCTGCATCAAAATCTAATTTTGATGAAGTGGGACTGATCAGTACACCCTAAATTGAACCTTGCCAGAACAGCAGCTTTTATCCTGACAATCATCCAATGCGTTTAGTGAAGCCTATGAAATACTAATAGATATTATATAAAAAAAATTTCACCATCGAGTTTTTTGACAAGTCCATGGAAAGTTATTAAATTTTATGATTATGATAATTGTAGTTAAAAGATAATTTAGCCCTAAAGCTCCAATTAAATAAGAAAGTATATATTCATTAGCAACACCACCTACTTGCTACCGCTGGGTAAATGAATTGACTGTGGTTAATCAGAATAAAATGTGGTATCAACAAGAATTAATCAGCCAAGATTTATGCTAAACCCAGCATTACCTATTAACTGCTCTGCCAAAAGGTCAGTCAGCAGGAGTCTTGCTCAGATAAGTCCGATTCTGATCATTTGCAAATAATTCATCAATTGTATGGGTATCAGCAACTGGCTCAACGATGATGACTTTTCCAAATGAGTTAGAAGCAGCGAGCTCTGTCTCCTGGAGTTGCTCAACTGAGTCTCTGAGGTTAGCTCCAGTTTTGGTGCCAGTAGTTCCTTGAGCATGAGTCAGCATCTCCTCTTCAGATATGCTTGAGTCAATTGCGAGCTGCCCAAGGCCATAACCAGCCATTGAAACAGGTTAAACATTCAGAATTACTTATGAAGGTACCACCAGCCTTAACACCAGAAATAGCCTGAATTAGCCTTCCTCTGCGTCATTCAAATCAGGCAATAATCAGTTATTGATGGTAAGTTCATTAGTTAATGTTGGCAAGTTAGAGGTCTCAGTAATGTATTTAGAGTTGCTTGGCGGTGGCACATCAGCAATTGGCAATGATTGGCTATATGGGTCAGCCTGCTAGTGCCTTGGTTGCCTATGAGGAGTTCTTGGTACTGTTGATGTCGCACAAGCTGGCAAAGCAGAAGGGCCGGCGTCCCCGTCTGAATCAGACATTGATCCACTGCCTCCTTAAATCGCTTCTGGCGACGCGTCGGCATCCTCGAAGTTGATATAAGGAGTTTCGAGCCTCTAGTTTTTGTTCCTTACACCTATCCAATCTATAATAAGAGGGTTTAATATCTAACTATACATGCAATATATATTTAGGAATTGCACAGTCAGGCGCAGAGCAAAGTAAAATACGTCCGTAGTTTCAACCGGAATCTTGGACATAGTTCAAAATGAAAATGGGTAGGTGCTAGCGTTGTCAACTGGTATATTTCCCTACCAGATATCCCAAATCATGCATGTTGAGACAGTTCCCGGCAAAGAGATTTTCGATCTGGTGTGTTCGGTAAATTTGAAATATTTCTGCATATTCGGTTTTCCTGTAAATGATATACAGTAGGTTTCATCTCTGAATATTAGAACTGTAGTGAATGTTTCAAACGTATTGTTTCATTTTGACAGTATCTCAACCTAAGGACGTATCCAGGATAATTGTCAATATACATAATTATCTTGCACACACGGCCAATTGGTTATTTCAAAATGTGGATTTGGGATTTGGATTTGGGGCGTGGTGACTCTGAAGAGAAGAACGACATTTCAGAGTCAGGCCTTTGCAACGGCCATCAGCCACGCATCACATATTCATTTGTTAGTAGAAAGGAGGAATAAAGCGAAACTATAAACAGCAAGGAGGGGGTGAAAGTTCGTGTTAGGGGTAAGATGAGGGCTAGGTGAAAGGAAATCAAGAGGAAATTCATATGGTATATTATTGCTATATCTCAGTTTTTGCCCTGTGTAATTTTACATTTACGTTAGTTATGTGGCCTCTAACGCCCTGAGTGACTATCTGTGTTATATTGAATTATTATGATTTGGTTATTCTATCTTTATTATACTGCTGCTCTCTATAATAATAAAAATAATAATAATAATAATAATAGCGGTTTCAGCGTTTATTAGGCCATAAGCCTGTCGCCGATTCTAACCGCCCGGCCTCCTCGCCGATTCTGACCAGAAACTGGCGCACAGAGCTGGGATCGAACCCGCACCTCTCTGCTCCAATCTTGGTACTCTGAACTTTAACCACTGGGCCACCCTGCCCCTGTCTACTGTCCCCCAGCTTCCACTCCTGCCAGCCTCCTCCTCTCCCTCACTCTCCACGCACTCTCCAGAAATCGCTTTCCACTCTCAGTCATAGCGGCTGTCACCCCCGTTAACAAGCTCACTATCATTGCCATTTATTCGTCTCCTGTTCTCTCATATACCACTCCGTCGCCATCATCTCTCTCATCCAGTATCACTCTCATCATTTCCAGTCTCTCCCGCTCATATGCGTCACACTCCATCATCAGGTGCTCCACAGTTTCCCTCTCACCTCTGTCACACATGAAACAAATATCCTCTCTTCTCTCATTCCACCTGTATGTCCGCGCATTCACACTCAAAGCATTTGCTCTCACACAGAACATTAGATCTCCACATCTACTTCCATCATATATGTACTCATACCTTGGCACCTCTTTTAGCCAGTACAACTTCGGGTTGTCCTTTCTTTCCTTTCATTGCTTCCAAACTCTCAGACCCCACAGTCTGAAACTCTTTTCTATTTCCTTCTTCCATTCTTTGACGTCCCATTCGATCCCTGTTGCACCCTGTGCTGTTATCATCCATTCCTCATTTGGCCTATTATTTCCAGGGCGAGCCCGTGTTTCATGTAGTCCACACTTTTGTACTATTGCATGACACTTACGTTACCATTTGCTCATTCTCAGGTTCCACAGGTACACCTTACGTGCCCAGCGTGCATCATGCATTCTTTCCAGACGTACTTTAAACCTCAGTGTTGCTTTCGTTCTTCTCTCTCTAAATGTACTCCATCTCATATCTCCTCTCAGAGCTTCCACTACAGTCCATCTGAGGGCTCCAAGAGCCAGTCTAGCTATCCTATTCTGTACAGAAAGGATAGCTATTATCCAATTTCTTAAATCTTGAAGGTTAATTAATAGGGTCGCCTGCCGAAGACCACCACTGCCCTGGATGTAATGGACCTTCATGATTCCTGCCTTCCGGAACGTAGCCTTCAACACTTCAAGTCGTCCGCATCTAGGCCGTGGGGCGAACCAGCCCTCGGTCGAACGGCCACTTGTCGAAGGACGATAAATTTTGGAACAGAACTATGCTATCTGAAACCTAACCTCAGATGCGGTGAACGTAAAATTACGTAATTTAACGATGCCTGGAAGTAATATTTGATCCGCGGCCTGGTGGTGCACGGGGGACGCAGTATAGACACCTACACAGCCCTTGCCCACAATTCAATATCTATTCCTTTCCGCTCGTAATCACGCTAGAGGGCATTATAGCCTGTGTGATTAAGAGCCTAAAGCCATAGGTGTCATTTCCTTTCCTGGATATGAATCAATCAGCCAACTGACATCAAGCCACCGAAGCAACATCCGTGGGCAAATAGCCAAACTGTTGCGTGCTTGTATTAAACACAGCCTGGCGTATTCGCGGCTTTTGAAAATAATCATCCGACATAACAGCGCCGTTTCGTCACAGCCACTGCTTCTTGGCGCTCTACTCCACAGGCTAAAGCGCAAACCGCCGTCCCTATAACGCCTTGCCCCGGCTCTCCCCCTTCGCAGCCAGCAGAAGGCTTTTCTCGTTGCCCGATCAGTAATGCGTCTGGGCGATGGAGGGACCTAACCTAACCTGGCGCACAACTGATCAGCAATTGAAGAAAGCCTTATGGCTGTGAAGGGGGAGAGCCGGGGCATGGCGTTATAGGGACGGCGGTTTGCGCTTCTGCCCGTGGAGTGCGGCGGGATTACGCCAGTCCTGCAAATAGCAGAGCAGGTTTACGGTGATCCGGCGTGGTCTGCGGCCAGTAAGGCTTGCGGCGTGTGTAAGAAGTGATAGTATGGGTAAAATTCTGTGGAGTAGGACATGTTGACAATTGATTATTTGATTCAGCAGGCTTTGGAGTGAGGTATGTGTTGCTTAAAGTTGGTGTGGGAAGATGACTCAGTTACCTACAGCTTCTTGGGTGTGAGCTGAGTTTAGTTATTGCATTATAGGGTAGGCGTTGGCGCCAGGGCTTGTTTACGAGCTAAATTTGTGGTGTAGGGCTGCGCTCCCGTGCACGGCAGGTGGTGGTCAAGGCCGGAAGAGGACAAAGCCGAGTGGTTCACGGCTGATTGGTGTAGGTCCGGAGAGATCAAAGGCGTTCGATTCAGGGCTTATTGGTGCACAAAATTGGTGGTGCACGGCTGCGCTCCCAATTATTAAAGTGTAGTTAAATCGCAATCCAGAGTTTTGCGGACGGCCACAATAGCACGCAAGACCCTGCTCGTTTACCGCTGAAGATTCCGTTTTGAGCTGCGGTCGGCGACGGACGTGAGTAAGTTCCTAAGCCTAATTAAATATTATATTTCAATTGTGAAATTCGAGTCCAGTGTCCACTCACTCCACTGTAGTCTTGAACTTTAGGTAACCTAAGAATTAAGCAATAGCGCGACATTGTAAACTTCGAGAATGTCGCGCCATGAGAGGCGGTAGGAGAGCAGCCTGTCTTCAGATTCAGAAGTACAGATGAAGGCAGCAGCTCTCCTTCTTTGTCTGAATTAGTTGAGTCGCCTTTGCCTGTTGGAGTGAATGGAGTCTTGGAGATAAATCAGAAGATCTTGTTTGTTTCATAGAAACACCTGTCTTACCATCATTAGTTATCATTAGTTGCAACCACAGCAATTCCAATTTCCAAGCTCTGTTTTTTGATGGCCAGTTGCCACTGGTGAAATGACGGCAGACTGGCTTTTCCAGAAAAAAAAACTTTGGAGGTTTATCATGCTGGTGATCACCCTTGTGATCTCTCTCTTGGCTCAGAGTCAGTAACATCTGAAGATGAGATCTTAACTCCTGCAGACTGCAGAGTCCTGCCCAGCAGCCCAGAGACAGGGAAATGAACATAATATATCCTCTGATTCCTTTGGGTCCAGTTTGGGAGAGTTAAGTGACCAGGGTGGGATTCTAAGAATGGAAGTTCACTTATAAAGAAGCTTTCCACCCATGACCCTAAGTGGAAAGCTTTCCTTGGCCACAGACTTTCAAATGACTTGGCCCTCAGCTAGGCTCAGCATAGTGAAATTCTAGGAAGGGAGGTACTTATGGCACTCCGCCTTTGGTTGAGCACTCAGCCAACTCCCGCAATTGGCAACTTGGGGCTGTCTACACGTTCCACACCCAGCTTTCTTTCTCCCAGACCCCAGCAAAGTTTCAAAAATGATTTTGATAAAAAAAAACAAATTGAACTGTAAAATTGCTTAATGACTTCTCTTGGGACTTGGGCCTTGATTGCTAGTCTGGAAAAGTCCTATTTTTGTCTGAAATATCGCGGCTCTAATATCATATAATTTCAGTAGGTATGAAATCTCGCGGCTCGAAAGTGGAACAGCCTCCCCAATAACATCGTTGGCACTCCAAGTATGAACGCGTTCAAGAACAGACTAGATAAAGCTATGGAAAAATAAATGTTCAGATTTGAAATGCCTAGCACCATATCGAACCCGGTGGAAGTATAGTAGCTATTTCAAACTATCGGCAGTCATGAAAATATCTGGTCAAATGACACGATTTTAGATCTTCTGTGCATAAGGCACGAAAAGGTAAGGAATCGGCGACAGGCCGCATCAGGCCTACACTTCAGCGCCGAGATCACTGTTATGTTATGTCTCTTGAAAGTTGCAGAGTAAACTCCCTTCCTCTCATCACCTATGATAAGGCGTTAAACAGCCTTGGTCTTACAACGGACAGTGATTCCTCACGAAGAGTCTGTACTCTGGCCGCGGCACGGTTAATGAATGGGGGAATCCTGCACAGTTTCCCCCTCCTTTTGTTGTAATACGTCAAAGTTTTGGAGGTCTCACATTCAAAGATGGGAGCCAGTCCGGTTATCATCTTTCACACCTACAGTATGATATACCTCTCTCGTTTCCTCTCCAGTGAGTCCAGTCCCAGGTGTTTCGCACCGATCCTATGGCAGGCTAGGTCCTCTGTGATCTACATCAGCACTCTTGTATCGTCCGTAAATGACGATGTAGATGCGTGAGTATGCTTCGAATCGATATCGGCTATGTAGATGAGGAAGAGGATCGGTTCAAACACCAAGCCTTGTGGCACTCCGCTTTTATCTTCGCTTTTCTCGATTTCGAGTTTCCATTTGCGACAACTTTTACTCTATTTGTAAGGAAGTTGTGAATCCACCCTAATAGGTTTCCTCATACCCCCAAAAGTCTCAACCTTCTGAAAAACACCCAAATGTTCATTTTGTCACAAACTTTAGCACAGTTCATGTATACCACATCCACACCAGCTCCCTCCTCCAGTAGGGTCATAAGGCGGTGATGATGTTCCAGGCCGCGGCTCGGTTATTAAATGGGGGAATCCTGCACAGTCTCCCCCTTATTTCGTTGTAATATGTCCTAATTTTGGAGGTCTCACTCTCAAAGTTGGGATGATATACCTTTCCCTTCTTCTCTCCAGTGAGTACAGTTCCAGGTGTTTCAGCCTTCCCCAGTAGTTCAGGTTCAGCTCCCTCATGCCGCTGATCCTGTACGTGAAGGTACGCTGCACTGCCTCCAGTTTCCGCACCGCATGTAGAAGGCTTTGTTTACATATGGCTGGCTGGCCAGAGCCTGCGCTCACATCACACAACAACAAATATGAATATGGTCGCCTGTGATGTCAAATAATGCAATATCTTGCTGCATCACAAATAACTGGATCTAAATAATTAGTACCGTAATGGAAAATATGTTGCTGGAACACTTTGAGAGACTGTGCTTAAGCAGAATACTATATTAGGTATTAGTCATATTATCAAAGAATAAAGTATTTCATTTGATTGCCACTGCAGGCACTGGCATCTGTATGTGAACCTTATGTGGGTAATTTTATTTCAGCATTGAATTATGGAGATACAACTTCTATGATGAATTTTATTCATAAACATTTACCTAATGCAAGAAATTGTCAATCAATAATTCAAGGTAATTTTGTTAGTTATGTACCAACCAAATACTACATTAATTACGTATTGGCAACTTGAGCCCTCCCTTATTAAAAATGTGCTGAAATCAGCTGTGTCAACAGAAGCTTCCAGAAGCACAATTCCTTGGCCATTTTTTCACTTGAAATCATAAGCTTGGTTTCAAGTCCTTTGGACTAAGATTGTAAATTTTAGCCTAAAACCTATTAAAAGTTTACGCTTAAGCATGGATCATTCTGTATATTTATGATATTCATTTACACAAAAATTAGAGCATGCACATATATGCGGTTTGCTGTGATAGATGAGCCTTTCCAGCAGCTATAAATGAAAAAAATAGGAAAAGCCAAATTTATCCATTTTTTATGTAGACGCTACCCTTGAATTGCATAGAAATTTGTATGAATTTAATAAAAATTGGCATTGATAAATTGTATACCCAGATTGGGTATTACCTCTTCATAGTATAATTTTTAGTTGTAATGAATTTTATATCGATTCAATGATGTAAAAAAATTATATTTATGCTTCTACGAAGCATTGTGCTTTGGGACTGGAGTGCTTGCAACAAGCTGCAGCTAGTTTGTACGCTGCCAGCCGCAGCTAGTTTGTATCAAAAGTATGGTTGCCAATGGCACTCTTCTGTTTTTTTCTCTTAAATATTACTTGCTTTTTCAGATCTCCTATAATTAATTTCACATGTACCTACATATGAGCAGAGTGATACTAACAATGCTAATAAGTTATAATGGTTATTTTTTAATTGCGCAATTAATACAGTTCATGGCCATTTCTTATGAATTAAGTTCATAGGAAATCCATTGGTAATCTTTTGGTTTGGAGATCCTTTGGAGATCCATAGATCCTTTGAAGAGCACTTCAGAATGCTGCATCTTATATCTCAGAAAACTCAATGCTAGCCATCTCATTGTACGGACTGCTTTGAAACTTTGACTAATCAGCGTTCTCTTCAGTGGAGCTCCGACTGCCGCAGCGGCACAGCCCGCAGTAGCTGACTGGAATTTGTGGGAGAAGGTGTGGTGACCTGTGGCGCTCAAATCATGACAGAGCGCTCCAATTCCTAAAAGCTCATGTTCTTTTATTTATATATTAGAATTGCACCATGGCCCTCAGTATTTAGTAAGGCTTTAGCTGAGTCTCCTTATGGCAGGGCAGGAATTGCAATGTCTAAGTTTAGTAAAAATCTGGGATGTAAAATTCTAGTTGTTACCTTGGAATTTGGAAGATGAGCCTGGTGTTGAGAAGTCTGCTTTGCTGTGCGTGTGCACCACACAACTTGGTTCCTGGATTATGAAGTGTTGTGTGCCTGCCAAGTGCCTTGCCTAGGTACCACTAACCATTCCATTCTGTTGGAGTCATTGGGCCCATGGGGTCAGGGGGAGGATATCTCAAATGATGAACTTGCTGAGGCTTTGGATTTGGCTGGCTATGCTGAATGCTGGTGCCTCTGCAGAAAAAATTCAAAAAGGTACAGAGAAGATTGATACCTCTTTGTTTTTAAATTAACTTTCAATACAAACCTTCTGCCCACTTTTATCCAGCTAGGGTACCAGTGCTTCCAGGTGAACCCATACACTGCTAAACCCTTGCAGTGCTCCAAATGTCAGAGATTTGGTCACAGTGCCATAAGCTGTAGGAGTGCTCTACATTGTTTTAGTATGGACTGTGAAGCCACAGTGCAGGACTGCACAACTCGGGGTGCCCCTCATTGTTTTAATGGCATTGGTGAGCACACAGCAAGTTATGGAGGGTGCAAAGTCAAAAAAAGCCAAGATAGTTGAGAGTATCAAAGCTCAGGAAGGAATTTCTTATATGGATGCCTTTAAACCATGGTTCTCCTGCAATATCTGCTAAAACCCCCAAGTCCTAACAGATGTATGCCACAATCTGTCCTGTCCTCTGCTGCCTCTAATGAGCCTAGAACCTGCAATGAAACAAATCGGTGCATAGAAACTACGCACCAAAGTGACTATCCTAGCTTGTCCCAAAATGAGTTGCCAAAGGCATCTAAAACGCCCCTTCAGCCAGCCAGAGCGCGTAATTAAAAGCTACTTTTAGCGCGTAAGAAGAGAAAGCCTCCTTGAACTTACCGTCGATGCTTCTATGCAGTATTGTGAAGAACACCAAATATAAAATAGCGCAGAGGATGAGAGATTATTTTATTAGAATACCACAATATGAGTATCGCGTCCACTATTACTATGTCTCAAAACCTAAAATTGTAAGCGTTTGAGGTAAATTTGAATTCAAATTAATTACTCAACAATACAAATTTAATAATTTGTATGCAATATATGGCCTAGGCTTTTAACGCACCCTTAGTGTTATTACGGGGTAACAACTTGGAAGAAAATACATGACATTGATTGCTGTATAAAATGAAATATTTATTGAAATTGCTACATGGCTCTCCACAACACAGCTCTCTGAATGTGTCCCTTCAGGTTGACATATGACCGGATTTAGGTATGGGTACATGTTTTATTGTGACAGTTACACTATATGAGCATATTATTCCAATTAGCTGCATTATTAGATATAGACATACTATTTGCAACCCTATAAATTCACTTACCTCCAAGGCTCCGATTCTCTGCTGGAAGAACCATAGCCAACCGTAGCAGGATTTGAATCCGGGCTTGCTGCAGACCGCGCGACACCTTAGTCCACTTGACCACTGTAGCGCGAATGCATTGCAAATTAAAATAAGGTATTTAACCTAACTTTCTACATCATGACTGAAAAGGCATTCATGTGCCTACATTTTCTAAATATCATTTATTTCTGTTATTCTTCAGAGAAGAACAATTAAACTTGTGGAAAGTTTGGAATCTCCATCATCTCCATCACAACTTGCAGGTCACATGCTATCGCAGGGTTATATTACTGGTAGTATGAAAGACTGATTGATGTTGTATGAGGTGTTGGTGTTAAGATTACTTGCACCGCCAATTAATACTTGACTTTTTTGGGATAGGTAAAATTGTTATGTTACTTATTTTGCTAAAATCAAGTCTATGATAAACTCCAGGTTAATCTTTTGGCATACTTTTATGTACATTATTATAAATAATAAGTTTGAATTAATTGTCGATGACCTTTTACCTGGCTCACCAGTAACACAGACTGTAATCAAACTGCGGTATGTTTCATAACCAATATGCTTCAAAACCACCTCTGTATTCGAGGCAATAAAACACCAATGATGAAAACTATAAAACATGTGAATGTCATATGTGTGTTTAATCACTATTGCATGACATCTTCAACTAGTTATATTATCGCTATTATAAAGCAGATTTAAGCTATTATTAATTTTTGGTAACTTTTTCTACTATTTTGGTAACTACTACTATTTATAACTAACTATATTATTAATTTTTGGTAACTATTAAATACAAACTTGGATGTAAATTTTCGGTTGTTATAGGTCCTGCCATGACATCATCCACCTAGCGGTAGTGGCTGTCTGGCTGAGCAAAAATTAGAGAAAACGGCAAACAAACTGTTGAGAAAATGGCAAGCATACATTTTGGGATGATTCGTTTAACCCTTTACCGCCAAATTGGACTTTCAAGTTGCCTTTAAAAAACCACCAGTTTTCTAATAATTTCAAGTTTTCTTTCATTTTTTTTTTAAATTCACAGGAACAACAAAAGGCTTAGATTTATTTTTTACATATGTGTACTAAGTTTCAAAGTTATCGGTCAGTAAATAACCGAAATAAAATTTCCAATTTACAATGGCAATTTTCATTTTTTTTTGTAAATTTTATTTTGGTTATTTACAGACGGATCACTTTGAAACTTGGTACACATATGTAAAAGATAAATCTAAGACTTTTTTGTTCGTGTGAATTTTTTAAAAAAAAATGAAAGAAAACATGAAATTCTTATAAAACAGCCAAAAAGGGGGTACTGTAGAAATCTATCTCCTCCTAGGATTTTCAAGCTACAACATCGAGACGCATATCATTTGATACCTAAGGACCATATCTATCAATTGGTCCTCGCTGTTTTTTGAAATTCTATTTTTTGTGGGTGGGGTGGGCATTTTTTGAAAAAAAAATTTTATTTCTCCCCCCACCCTTTCAAATTTCCTCTCACTTTTTTCAAAATATTTTCAAAACTATAAGGAAATTGAAAAAAAGCTACAACCAATCTCTAGATCTTTTATTTGCAAATCTAACGGTATGTCTCTCATTGCTGTAGCTTGAAAACTCTAGGAGTAGATAGATTTGCAGTTACTATAAGTGTGAATGTTCAGTAGAGCAAGGCCAAGTCCCAAGCGCCTTAAAATAGGCATTCAAGGTGGCATGATACAAGACTAGATGTTACTGGAGCTGAAATTCAGTCAAAGATGGTGGGAACGACTGCATGAGCACTATCTCACGTGACAGCAGCCGGGTAACTAAAGATTAGCATCTTCAGGTCCTCTATTTATGTGCCCGGCCGGTAATTTTTGCCTATATTAAATGTGAAAGAATTCCCCCACCCCTAACCCTTTTGCAAACTGTGGTCAAGGTATAAATTAATGTACAGAGATGATTTTGGTACCGTTGCTCGTTGGATAGGTCAAAATGTCTGCTTTAAGGTGAGACTAAAAACCGAAAAAGTGAAATTTACAATTTTTGTCCCAGAAATTCGGGCAGTGAAGGGTTAACTACATTGAGCGTTTTAGCCAGTTGAATTGTCTGCAACTAATGCACCAATTTGTTTTAGTGTGGATTTAAAAAGTCTAGTCTTGGCATAATCATACTGTCCTAACAGTAAGCACAGGAACCAGTCTCTGGATGACTTCATCCCATCCACTTTGAGGGTATAACTGTTAATAAATTCATTTAACTTATGAAATTTGCTGGTAACAAAAAATGGACTCAAAATTGAACTTCAGGATGAGTTAAAAAAAGTCTTCTTTGTTGCAATGGTGGAATGTCAGGTGTTGGTAGATACTAAGCCAGTAAGTCAAAATGTGGTCTAAATTTGAAACTGTTGAAAGCAAATTAGCCAAAATCTGAGCAGGTAAAAATTGACAAGCTACTGGGTAAGAGGGCATCTCATGAAGTGTGAAAATTTCATAGGGTGTAGTTGTTGCTGGTGCTGTGGAATGCTTATGTCGGGTTCTTTAGTCTCTGGCAACAATTTAGGTGAATGAAAGTTTTCTTCTTGCTATGGATGTATTGTTAAAGCATGGGGCAGCGATTACAGATGCAGTTGCGAATGGAATGAAATGTAACCAGACATTGGGAGCATGAGTGAGGTATTTGAGCTGTAAAAGATAAAACGTATAATCAATAAAAGTAAAATCCAATAAAAGAACCTCACTCACAGCAGTTAATCAAAACCAAAAACCCTTAGTATTGACATAACAATCAAGCAGCAAGTGGTAGTTTCAGCTCAGAATATAATTGATAAGATCAACACACGAGAGTAATTCAAGAGATTAAAGTAAACCAAGGTAAATGGACACTATTGCAACTGTGGTAATAACTGTGACTTATTGGGTGAAACGCATAAATGGACAACAGTTTGGTATTCACTAATAAAAATAGCAAGCATTGAAATTAAAGGATTTAAACAGTAAAGTCATTGAAGTGAAATCATATAAACAACTCGCTATTGTGCAATTTATGTTCTTGAGATTAAAAGCAAGCATTGCAAGAAAGCGGATAAATGTATGTGCAAAGTATAAACATAAGCATGAATGAAGTGAATCAATTATTAAGCTGAATGAACACTAACATACCTGGTTTTAAAAGCTTTATACAATATGGATTCTAACAAGCACTCACCATTTGGTATTGAATTAGAACATATACATTGAGTGAACAAATGAATAGCAGATTTGGTTTGCGATGAACAATACTGAAATAACCACCAGGCTACATAGTCACTATCATCTGCTGAGATTTTGTAGGAGCCAAACAAAGTGAATACAAATGTAACCATTTAAGACAATTGAAGTGAAATAATTGGCCCAAACTTGTCAGTATAAAGCTTCAGCTCATCACAATTAAACAAAATTTATTCTTTTATGACCTCTACTCCGTGTAAGAAGTGTAAGTGTTCAACTAATTCAGACAATGTTATGAGAGGAATATCATATGATGGGAAAGCGAACAAAGTTGGAAAATATTTTGGACATTGAGAGAGCAGGAAAACTTGTTATGCATTACAGGACATGAAATATTACAAAACTGAAGTCTGGTAGACCCTGAGAAATAATTGAAAGTACTTGCTAGATTTGGTTTTTTAAATGTAGTACATTCAAGTATAATTTTTGGCTAGTATGTTGAAATCACTAGATTTTGGTTTGAAAAACTCATTTTAATTTTATGCAACAAATTGGCAAGTTTCAACTTCCCAAAAGACTGATTAATCCTTAAGGGGAGTGTCTCAGTCACATAAAACTTGTTTATTTATGTATGGATCACTTTGATACATGGTACACATATGTAAACAGAAATCTAAGACTTTTTTTGTATGTGTAAATTTTTCAAAAAAGTGAAAAAAACTGAAATTCATAGAAAATGGAAAAAGAGGGTCTTTTCAAAATCTCATTCAATTAACATGCTACATAGTTGAAATAGAAGTCATTCAATTTGCAAAAATCATATTGAATGATTTTTTGTAGCTTTTTCCAAATCCTCATTTGTCTGGGGGGTGGATTTTTCATCCATTTTTCAATTTACCTCACCTCCTCCCCTTTTTTGCAAAATGTAATCTAAACTATTATGAAATTACAAAAAGGCTACAACCATTCTCTAGATCTTTTCTTTACAAATTGAATGGTATATCTCTCAATGCTGTAACTTGAAAATCATAGGAAGAGATAGATTTTTAAATGGCATATGGCATATTTTGGAAATTTTGATTGTACAGGGGTGCCAAATAAGTAAAATTCATTGAAAAATTAAGAATATGCCTAAAAAATTGCTTGTTATTGTAACCCAAGCTTTTCCATTATCAATTATTTGCATATAGGTACCAGCACGCATCTTTACACTTATTCTTGTCCAGTTTGATGTGAATAATAAGCAATAAATATGACATTTTAATATTTATATGTATGAAAAATGTTCATTTTTTAGAAGTTCAAAATGGCCTAATGCAAAAGCATTGCATGTACATACGTGGTATATGCATTCTTGAATGCGCATTGTTTGTAGCTTTCAAGCAAGTGCAAACACTTTACAATTAACACAAATAATTATCCATAAATACCATTTAAGTGAAATTTTGTAAATATTGTTATAAAAAATGGTCATTTTATAAAAGTTCAAAAATGCCTCACACTAAAATTATTGCATGCACATCCGTGGTAGTATTAGCTTTGTTGAACACATCTTGTTTGTAGCTTTCAAACCAGTGCATACACTTTGCAATTAGCATGAATAATGATCTATATACAGCAATCCCTTGATTAGCACGGTTTTGAATACCGCGGTTTTGATTAACGTGGGAAAAAAATTTGCGTCCTACCCTTAATCTACGCAGTGCCAGTTTTGATTAGCGCAACTTTTTTTTCACAACGCATCATTTTCCTGCCTCTAGCCAGAGGTGTTACGTTCATAACAAAAGTGTTACTTTTTGCTTATTAGATCTTATGTTGTTACTTTTGTTACGACTTTTGGAAAAATTTGCCAAATGTTGTTACTTTATGAATTTCAGCCAATATTTCTTTAAATAAGGTCCCGTTCCGTAGGCACTCGTGCTGACTACAGAGTCGGTTTAACCGCACCTTGTCTCGTTCATACCTCGAATGGTCGAGTTCGGTAACGTTCGCTGGCAAGTGCGCCATGCCGGTGCCCTAGTTACTCGTTAGCCTTCAACTGGTCAAAATTGCTGCCATGTCTACTGCTCACTTTTATCAAACTACATAATTTTCCTTGATAAATTACCTTCATAATTATGGACAAAAAGGGAATGCTTAAATGTAAAAATATCACTATGGAGACTAAGCTTGAATGATGAATTGGACTAAGCAAAATATGATGAATTTTAGTGGAAAAAAATCATTATGTAACTTTGCTATTTTTGAGGATTCATTATAATTATTCCCATATATTCTTAAGTTTGATTAGTGCGGTTTTGCTTAACACGGTAAAACTCTGGGATTTATTAACCGCGTTAATCAAGGGATTGCTGTATACAGATTTGATTTACAGAAATCTTGGTTGCTGCATTAGATGTACCTTTCCAGCAGCTACAAAATGAGCTAATAAAACGCAAAAGCCAAAATTTTCTACTTATGACCGAGACGCTCTCCTTAATTGTGTTCATCATTACAAATTCAAAGCTGAGATTATCAACTTGAGAACCTGTTTCATATTTAGCATTACTTTTAATCTAATTATGAATTTTTTAAACGGTGTGAGTGAGCCAGTGATACATGTATAATTAAATACATGATTAACTTGCATATTAATGCATCAAAACCATGAAATAAATTTGATGTGTGAATATTGTAAGAGAGGCTTGGTCCCGGTATGTTTAATGTTGATATTAAGGAAGTTTGCAGTATGGCCCCAGATAATACTGGCAGGGTAGGTTACTAAAACCACCTGGCGCTGTTGAAGAAGATACTGTATATTAGGAAATACTCATGCCTGCTAACAACAACAAAGATGCAAAGATACTATAATTAGTAGGGTTAGGATAATGCAAGTTATAAAGCCAAATTGGCTAATGATGCACAGTTCACACGCCAACCAGATACCCACAGATAGAATTATCCAGATAGTGGATCAGCCTCCAACACATACAGCACAATTACAGGTAAGCCATCCTAAAATATAACCAATGAAGAGTTCCAAGTCCTAATTGATACAATCAATGGGGTTTGTCATCATGTGCAAGTAAAATAATTGATTTAAAACACCATTGGTAAGAGATAACTAAACACACGGCCTGGTGCAGACAAGGAAATCAGTCTACCACTCACGGGCTAAAATTTGGATGTTAACTTGGATATTGGGTAAAACAAGCACACACCATGCCAAATAAAATGGGTGCCTTGAAATCTATGTTACTTTGCAAAAACTAGCTTGTACTTTGTAAATTGCCCATATTAATTACTATGTAATAAGCACACTGTCACAACTTGTAATTTGCATGAAGAATGGGCACTTCTAGGACTGGTGGGACATATTTACCAGGTGGCCAATCAACTCGTTCCCTGGGCATTTCACTGAGGTCGTTAAGTCTGTCGCATCAAAAGTCCCACCACAAGGAAGAATTCCATCTCACTTGAGACCCAGGAAGTTTGCTGAAGAATGCCCGTTGGCTTGGCTCAGTGCCCAGTGTTTTAAACTTGAACTTTGATGCCTTATAAGTAAATAGGAGGCAAAAACCTGCTATAAGTTTGTGACTGGTGTGCAAGTGACATGAAAGCATGCAATATCAAACAATAAAATATAATACACAAACATTGGCACCAACACCTATTCTAGCAAGGAACACAATTGCATTGATACACACATGAGCTGGAGCATTACAAAGGGGTATTGGCATGTGCCATTACTCCCCTATTAGGGGCACCAGCAAAGAAAGGTAGATAACCAGCGGACAACATGATCATGCAAGGCATGCAGCAGGATAACACTGCGCAGCAAGACCACGATGCACAGCAAAACTTGTGTTAGCTCCAAAAACCAGGATGCAGCAGGACATAACAAGACTCATCCAAGTACATGCATTAGGTCTGAAAGGCCTAGCTAACCAAGAATCCACATTCATGAGTCTGGAAGGGAAAAGGACACAGGTGAGTGGGAAGAATGCATGGTGCATCTACCTAGGTAATAATACAAAGGCTACACCACTATAATATGCCATGCAATTTCTTCAAGACTCTTTATTTCCTTAAGACCCACTCTTGTTAATATACCAAGGTTTTTTTATGTGAATAATTTCAGCCTGTGTGGATATTTGGGCAGCTCTCCAGGCAGGTACCCTGTGCAACCCTGTATATTTTTGGTATGTTCAGACTAGGTGCAAATTGACTGCCATAGGTTTTACTGCTGATGAAACAAGTCTTAAGAGCTATGACCAGACCTGTCCTGCCATTTTTAGAACTGTGAAATTCCTAATAGCTGAATAGACTCCAATTATATTGTTTATTAAAGTTGATAATTGTCAATTTGTCAGACTGTAAAGCATGGCACAATATAGGTTGAAGATGTTGGTTTCATTGCACCAAAGAAGCCACTGAATGGTGGTAGCCAATTGTGCATCTCAATTTATTGCAAGTTATGGTCAAAATGGCCTATGATCAATTATTGGCACAGACGTACACACATTTTGATCAATATGGCCAATGCCCAATGATTGGCAGGGAATTCATGCATTATGATTGACATGGCTGATGCACAATGATCAGCATGGAGATCATCACATGCATTATGATTAATATGGCCAACCCCTCAGGGTGGACTTCTGATGCATGTCTGTGCTCATCAGCAGTCTTATGGGGTTTTGTGCTCCAAGGGGGATTGCTCCTGAGCGTCCTACCACTGAGCTCGCGATGTATGACTGCAGATCTTGGTTGTGGGGTTAAGTTGTTATGTAGGTAGGATTCCTTACATTTCCCTTCTCTGTCTCTCTCATGCGGGCCTCCGTCGTCCCATGTAAGCCACCTCTTGTTCGAGTGTCCTAGTTTCTGTTGCTTTTCACCTGTCCCTCCTTGACACTTCGTCTCTTTGAGATGCTTATGCTGCTTTTGATCCAGCTTAAGTGGGCTGGACATGTGAGACTGAAATTTTTTTTTTTATTCAAGAAACTTTTGATAACTGAGACCTTCTACCTCTTCGGTGATGTTCATCTTGACTTTCGGTGCGAGATAGCAAAATAGGTGAAGCGCTAGTAGACATTTGGTCACTAAACTAACTCAATATGACCAATGCATGACGATCAGCATGGACATTTGCTCATTACAACCAATACGGCCGATTTGCGTCTATTGACATTACTGTTTTATAAGCAATTATTTAGAATTAATATCCATGGAAGGCAACAAGAACTACTAACTTTGGAAATAAAACTCTGAATAAAGAATTGTTTGGAAGGCTTGAGTTTTATTCTGAACGTAAGGCACACAAACCAATGTTCATTATAATAATTATTTTCTTGTTCTAACCAACATTTCTGATGATTAGTTTCATTTAATTTGTGGTATTAAT
Source organism: Hyalella azteca (assembly GCF_000764305.2). NCBI lineage: Eukaryota > Metazoa > Arthropoda > Malacostraca > Amphipoda > Hyalellidae > Hyalella > Hyalella azteca. Next base: position 32,160 of record NW_025933271.1, read on the forward strand.
CTGTTTTTGTGTTTTTGATAAAAAATCTGGTATATTACTGGTAAATTGAGCTGGCAAACTGGTATACCTAAAAAAAAAAATAGTAGGCAACACTGATGAGTATAAAAAAGCCACTAAACATACAATATTATTGCACAATATATTGATGGCTGCCCCAAGACTCTCAATATTATTACACAATAATATTGACTGATTAGGAGCCATATTGAGAAATAGTGCAATCACCTCCCCAGACATATAACCATATTGTGCTAATTGTACCTGCCAGACTCATGAAGTCAAAATGTTGAGCAAAACTAATATGTGGTGTGTCGTAATTATTGATGTGCCACAAGTTGTATTTGTTTACAATTTAAAGAAGGAAGGCTTGCAGAAAAGCGAAGTGGTTCCAAGCAATGTAGAGGACAAGGCTACCAACAAAAAATTACTTGATGAACTGAGAGTACTTTTTAATTTGCATCTTGTACTGCTCCAACTTCATTTGATGTTTAGTACATTATTTAAATTTGAGATCCCATTAAACTGTGAAACCACAATAATATGCAATAAAGTGTCATCAGAAGATGTTCTTTTCACTGGGTGTGATTAGGATGTGTGTGGTTCAAAGTGTGAACCACTTTGAACAACTAGGCCTGCACTGAGCAAGTATTGTGCAATGGAGCCTCAGCAGAACCCAATTTTTTCTACTTTGCCCAATATATTTTCAAGCTTTTGAAAATTTCATAATTTATGACAACCCGTCAATATGCTCCCTAGATGTGCAATATTATTGTGCACCCCAAATTACTGATCAATAATACGTATTGCATGTATAGAGGCTACTTTGAGAGGTTGCCAAATCCAAGCACAGCTTCACTGAAATCACAGGTCTGCAAAAAACCTTCAAAAATTGTTTTGATTTTGTTAAGTGATCTCTGGTAATTTTTTGCACTGATTACAAAAAATGATTTTGTTTTTTCTATCACAAGACAGTAAGACTGGCCTCTGATGTAATTTGTTAAATATCACTAAAATACAAAAATTTATGTTTGTACTAATTTTTGTTACCTTGACATGGTGTAAAAACAAAACTCAACAATATTTAGCTTAAATAAGGATAGTAATGATACATATGTGTTGCAATGTTATTATAAGTCTTTGTAACAATGCTTTCTCTGTATATTGATGCTTCTCTTGGTGCCTTTATTTGTCTGTGTTCAATGTTTGTGTATTTTCCCATATGAGCATGCATCAGTAGTCTGTCATGATATTGACCTTCCACTGATGTTGGTATCTTGATATCTGATATAAATGTTCCACTTGTGCCTCACTTACCATCAAACAGGGTAATAAGGGATTGGCGAGGTAAATCAGGACAGTTGTCCTACATTTTGTTGAAATGTTGTAACAGCTAAACTAATCAAGATATTGCAAAACTAAAAATATGTGCTTGAAGTTTAACATTTTTACTATATATATTGGGCAAAGCAAGTTAAGAAATCATATTACTACCTCTAAAAAGTCCCTGAAAAAAGTGTGAAAATTGAGATTTTGGGAAAGTACCTCTGCTAAGGTCAGTAGCAAAAAAATATTAGCCATATTAAAAAATTGTACCTATATTAAAGTTGCACACAGGTGTTGGCTTAAAAACGTGATTGATGGAATTTGTGTATCATTCCAAAAAAAGTTTGGCCATTTCCACAAGATGGGGTAATAAGGGACATCCCCCAGGAGTAATATGAGACACAACTAAAATGCATTTACAGTATCACCTCAATGAGCAAAAGCTAATGTTAAAAAAATTTATTATGTTTGCCTTGCTCATAAAAAATTTCACTAAATGAAAAATCAGTGCATCATCGATCATCACAAAATTGTGCATAGAATGTCATAGATAGAATTGTGCACCAGGCAACATAGAATGAAAAGTAATTAACCTAAACTATGATTTATTTCTCTGAAAAATATGATTCCAATCTTTTTTTTTTGTTATTGTGAATTCACTTGACCCAATTAAAAGGGGTCTGTTTCAGTCAAAAATAGAAAATTTTGGCTTTTCCAGTTTCTTGCCTTATTTGTAGCTGCTAAAATAGCATGTCCAATGCTACAAACGGCATGTATGTGTATGCTCTAGTTTTTGCGTAAAGCAATTTAATAAATATATTAAATAAACTTTCTCAATGTAAAAGTAATTCTTTAAATTGAATCTGTATTTATAGGTCATTATTCTTGTCAATTGCAAAGTGTTTGCACTCGTCTGAAAGCTAGAAAAAAGACGTGTTCAACAAAGCTGATACCATTTTGCTGGTATCATGGTAATATTACAAAGCTGATTAATACCAAAGTTGCTGGTACCCTAGATGCAGCTAATTGGCACTGGGAAAGCTTTGGCTACGATATGAAGCAATTTTTTGGCATGTTCTACTTTTTTCAATAAATTTTATTTAGGCTCCCCTGAACGATTAAAATTTCCAAAACATGCCATCTTAAAAATTTATGTCCTATGATTTTCAAGCGACAGCATTTCGAAGTATACCATTCAATTAAAAAAAAATCTCTAGAGATCATCTGGTCATATTTTTAAATTTCTTTTTTGTTTCAATTATGTATTGAGAAAAAGGGTCAAAATTGAAAAAAAATCAGAAAAATAAAAAAAATAAGGCAATTGAAAAAAACTCAAAAGAATAGTGTATAATCTTTAGATATCTTTACATATGGTCATCAAATGATATGTCTCTCAATGTTGTAGCTTGAAAATCCTGGGAGGAAATAAATTTTTACAGTACCTACCCCCTTTTTTGCTGTTTTCTATTAATTTAATGTTTTCCTTCATTTTTTAGAAAAAGTTGCATGAACTAAAATGTCTTAGAAAAGATCATCACAGCTTAGTGGAATAGTGAATAGATATAGAATAGTGAATAGATATAGTAGAGCTGTGGTGGTGCAGTGGTGAGAGACTCAGTCTCTCGCACCCAGCTCCCGGGTTTGAGTCCCACTGAGGACAAGTTCTTCCGGGAAGCTCAGCTCATGGTCAACTCAGCCATTCATCCAACTCTGATTACTTTGGTGGTCAATGTAATCTGATTTGGTCAATGGTCATCTGATTACTTTGGTCTCAGTGGACTCACACTGAGTCCACTACACAACACCCTTGTCCAGGGTGTTGTGTAATGCAATAAAATGGTTCTGGCGGGTCAGCAAGCCAGTGATGGTAGTAGAACTACCAGTAGCACCAATTGCCTGGAAAAACTGACCTATCACCCCCCTACCTAGTCACCACTACCAGGATGGGCAATTAAAACAACAATAGATATAGTAATTTTAGAATAAATATGGTATTGCAAAACCTTTATATGGTCATACATAATATGAATTATTGGACTATCACACTTTTCCAGATCATTACCCTAAAAATGAGTATACATTAATTCCAAAATCAATTAAATTACATCATCATCAGTGGCTCATGGATGACAATGGAGCCAATGCATAATATATACATTTCGAAACAACTCCTCATGCAGATGAGTTTGAGCTGCTTTTCAATTGCCCCTCTTGTTTAGAATACTGTCAAACAGGGTAATATGGGACGGTTTTGAGTGTTTTTTGGTAATAACTTCTTGCCATGCAACATTTCATAAACAAAATTGAACTCATTTTAAAGCTTTTTGTGAGGGCGATTGTATGGCATCTCTGAAAAAATTCCATATGCTATTCATAAGAAGCCAGAGGCAAAATAAAAGTGTCCCAAATTACCCCTGGGAACTAGACTCCTGAGTCTTGGAATAAGTTTCCTGAAACAAACCGGGACAAACAGGACAAGATGAGAAATTACAGGGACAGAAGGTAAAATTGGTCCCGGAATATATGTATGAACTGGGACAAGACTTGTGTCCTGTACTTTAAAACTTGTGTCCCGGCATGAAACTATTTGAACCAGGTCAAAGTGAAACAATAATTAACATAACAAGAGGAGAGTATCTTAAATATTCGAGACAAAACGAGACGTTTTGAGCAAGTGGATTAAGGAATAATATGTTAGCTCTTGATTGGTAATGAGCAGTAGCCGGTCATTTGCAGATGTGTTTCACTGCCAAACTAATTTGGCAGTTGAATTAGTGGGCAGATTAGGCAATGTGTGGCTGAATATTGAGTGAATAATTTTGCTGTCTTGCCTTCAATCATGCCTTATGTGAGAACTGTACAAGTTTAGTATGCATTCCATACAAGTTCAGGCATGCATTGCTAGTTAGTGACACATTGTCACTAACTAATAAGGACAATTAGATGACAGTGGAATGGTTCTCTTTTCTTTAGTCATTTAACACGTTGACTACGATTGCTTCATCTTGTACTATTATTTCATTTTTTGTACTTTTTTTAAGCAGGGTTGCCAGATGGTCATTTTTTCTGGACAAATTCCGTGATTTAGTTTTTCTCAATTGTGTTGGCCAGCTAAAATTTATGATAAGGGTACTTCCTAAATAAATTTTCAATGCTGCAAAAAGAAAATAAATGGAATTTTTATAGCGTTAAATAAACTAGTATATATTGAATTATCGGCCTGTTTTGGCCTTTTTTGTTTTTGGATTTAGCCAATTTTAGGTAACCTGAATTATGTACCACTACCATCAAACGGGGTAAAAAGAAACGGACGGGGTAAATAGGGACGCGTGTCCCACATTTCATAGAAATGTTGTAGCAGCTAAACGAATCAAAATATTGCAAAACTAAAACTAGTGTTGTAAACTGCAACATTGTTATTATCTATTATGTATAAAGCTAGTCAAGAAATCAACCGTTTACTACCTCTAAAAAATTGCTCAAAAAAGTGTGAAAAGTGCGATTTTGGAAAAGTTCCTCTGCTAAGGTCTGGAGCAAAAAAAATATTTGCCTTATTGAAAAATGTTTCTTACATAAAAGTTACACCCAGGTGTTGGCTTGAAAATGTAATTGATGAATATTGCCTATCTCATTAAAAAAATGGCAGCCATTTCTGCACGATGGGGTAAAAAGGAACACCCCCCCGGGGTAATTAGGGACACCCTTAAAAATGCATTTACAGTTGAACCTCAGTTAGCAAAGGCTCCAGTTAACAAAAAAATTGATTAACAACAAAGAACTTTGATTACATTTACCTTGCTTGGCAAAAAAAATCCACTTATGGAAAAATTAGTGCATCATCGGTCATCACAAAATTGTACATAGAATGCTATATATAGAATTGTGCACCGGGCATCATAGAATGAAAAGTAATTGACCTAAACTATGATTTATTTTTTCAAAACATATGATATGTACAAGTTTAGTATGCATTCCATACAAGTTCAGGCATGCATCGCTAGTTAATGACACATTGTCACTAACTAAGCAGGACAATTAGATGACAGTGGAATGGGTCTCTTTTCTGTAGTCGTTTAACACGTTGACTACGATTGCTTCATCTTGCACTATTATTTCATTTTTTGTCTTTTTTTAATCAGGGTTGCCAAATGGTCATTTTTTTCTGGACAAATTCCGTGATTTAGTTTTTCTCAATTGCATTGGCCGGCTAAAATTTTTGATAGGGGTACTTCCTAATTAAATTTTAAATATTGCAAAAAGAAAATAAATGGAATTTTTATAGTGGAACCTACAAATAAACTAGTATACATTGAATTATTGGCCTTTTTGGCCTTTTTTTGTTTTTGGATTTGGCCAATTTTAGGCAACCTGAATTATGTACCACTACCTCCTGGAGAAATGCATTTCGTGGTATGCATATGTACCAATACGTAGTCAATGTGTTAAGATGCCAAGGGTCAAAGGCAATATTAGTCTATCAAGTCTACCAATGTCATCAGCAAGTACAGCCTCCTCCAGAACCTCTAAAACTACAAAATGTCATTTAGCAGGTGCAGGTGTTACACCACTCACCACAAGATACATACACCACTCACCACAAGTCCAAATGGAAATAAGTCCAAGGGCTGTCACTCGAGACCATGTTGCTGTACCATCTAGTGCTCCAACTGATGGACCTTAACTAGCAGAAACTTAACTAAATTATAGACTTTACAAGACTTTATCATTGAAGATTTTTCTTTACTTTTCATCATGAAAAAATATATTTAATATGCATTAAAGTATAACATTGCAAATGGAAAAATAAAAAATATGCAAATTTTCATTATAATTTTTATTTGCAAGTCTAGAATAAGTGTCATGTTGAATTATGATATGTAGCAAAAAAATCTTAATTGCCAAGCCTGATTGAAATTGTCAATGAATATGTCTCAAGTTATTGTACATGTCTGTATACCAAAAACATAATTTACATCCCATCATTAAGTGGTTTGTCTTGCTATGTCTCATTATGTCCCATTATAAAAGCTATCAATTCCGGGAAATTTTGAACCTCCTATTTAAACCAGGATGTCTGATCTTATCATGGCATTGTCCTGGAATTCCCACTGAGTGCTGAAAATTATCTCGGTTATTACTGCAAACTGGGACTAACTTCTTGTCTTGTTTTGTCTTGATTGGAAAAAAGTTCCAAACTCGAGTCTACTGGGAACAGGGTAATAAGGGACACTTGAAATAAAACTAAATTTTAAAACGTTTGAAGCAAGCAGAGTGTACTCATCCATTACCAACAGTACTCTGAAGTCCTCTTCCTTTGTAGATGCAGAATAAATGACATTTTAATCTTGTGATTTTTTTACTTTTCACTTCTAGTTCATGAGAAGTGAAATGAACATTTTAACCAGCAAATTGCAGGTAATTTTCCAAATATCACAGGCTGTAATTTTTTGGCAAATTATCCTGAATATTCCAACATCCACAAGTAGTGGCCACAGGCGAACAAGGGATTTTTAGAAACAAGTTATTTCAATTCCCCAATTTACTTTAAAATTATATTGAATATCTATTAATGATGCAGGTATCCATGTTACTTAACTAATCTACTCATAGGACTCAAGCAGGGAGGGCAACTAAACAGTCTCTTGTTTTCTGCTATGCTTTAATAGCTTTATTATGCTCTACTGGTGTTGCCTGACTTTTAATTATAATTTGTGTGACTGCAGCTTACATTATATTTACTCACTTGTTCTCTTCTCTTTCCAGACTCATAATTATAATTAATGTACGTTTAGTCATGTGAGAGGACTAAAATTCTTACAGAACCTTCATTTGATCCTGCTTTTGACTTGCCTGGCTTGGCTCCATAATGTGTAAGTCCCGTGCTACCTAAACTCCATTGCAATTCAACTTCTCTATCTTGTCATAATATACTTCTGCTTTGAATGTGTTGTCATGAGCATAAATAGTGATAAAATTCAAACAAACATTCAAGTAAAAATCATGTTATTTGTTTAAAAATTGCCCAATAGTGAGTAAATTGTAAATTTTCTTTGTCTTGGCAGATTCTTGGCAGCAGATACTAAGGCTTCAGCAGAGACAACAAGAGATACAGCAGATACTTCAAGAACTGCAAGAACAAGAGCAGCAGCTCTTACAAGGCATGCAGCAGCGGCATCAAGAAGAGTTGCAGCAGCTAGTACAAAAACTGCAACAAAACATGCTGCAGCAGCTAGAACAAAAACTGCAACAAAGCATGCTGCAGTTGTTAGAAAAGATTAAGCAGCAACAAAAAGAGAAGCAGCAGCTACAACAAATACGGCAAGTGTTACAACAAGAGCAGCAGCTCTTACAAGGCATGCAGCAGCGGCATCAAGAAGAGTTGCAGCAGCTAGAACAAAAACTGCAACAATACATGCTGCAGCAGCTAAAACAAATACTGCAACAAGACATGCTGCAGTTGTTACAAAAGATTAAGCAGCAACAAAAAGAGAAGCAGCAGCAACAAAAAGAGAAGCAGCAGCTACAACAAATACGGCAAGTGTTACAACAAGAGCATCAGCAGACACAACAACTGATGCAGCAGCTACAACAAATATTGCAGCATAGTATACAACAACTGGAGCTAGTACAACAGGATTTACCAGACCATTATCATTTTGACCAGGTAAGAAGAAACAGATTCATCAATATTTTTATTTTGGCTACATACACTGTAGGTCATTTAAGTTTCTGACTTTTCATTTGAAAGCAAAATATCTTATCCCTGAGCCATTCTTGATCCATGTATGTGTCCACGTGATGGGTGCACAATTACCACTTCAAATTATTATGACATTTATGTTCATGGGTTATGTTCACCAGATAGCCTATTATGTTTAGACAAGAGTCTCCAGATAATGTTGTCCGTATTAAATATTCTTGTTTGACATTTATGTTCATTGGTCATGTTCACCAGATAACATGTTATGTTTAGACAAGTGTCTCCAGTTTATGTTATCCATATTAAATATTCTTGTTTGACATTTATGTTCATGGGTTATGTTCACCAGATAACATGTTATGTTTAGACAAGTGTCTCCAGATTATGTTGTCCACATAAAAATTGTTGTTGCAGGCAATGCAGTCAAGCGCAGTGCAACAACAGAACAGGCAAGACAACGACCACTACCCTGAAGATAGGTACAACAAATTCTTTGATATGAATTACTCTAAGATTTGAACAAATTCGTAAATAAGAAAAAATATATATGAAAGTGCACATTGTCTGAAAACCTGCCAGTGCTCCCTCCATGAGGCGGTCTTATGTCGCACATTTATTCTCTTCATCATGAAAGGCAATTGTTGATCAAAAACTCATTCATAATATAATCCAGAGTGGTAAAATTATATTAAGAAAATATTTTCTGATGAAATGAAAATGATATGATCCAGGTTTGTAAACATCAAGTAATTAATAATGATTTTTTATTGCGACCCACACGATTACCCAAGTTTGGTTGAGTCCATAAAGGGATTTCTTGAGCAGGGCAGACCGGCAAGGAGACAGCAACGTTGACAGACACCGGGGCGGTCGGATGGACCGAAGTCGCGGCGACAGAAGAGACGCAGCAAGAAACCGTGATGGTAATAATGACAGGGACCGTTCGAGGAGCAGTGACAGAAGAGACGAAGCAAGAGACAGTGATGGTAATAATGGCAGGGACCGTTCGAGGAACGGCTCGCGGGAGAGGAGACGGCCGTCGTCGTCCGTCCAGGAGCAGGAGGTGAGGCCGGCGTGCGAGGGCAAACAGGGGCCGTATTATCAAAAACTTTACGAGCTCCTAACTCTATCAGCCAATCACTGATGGCGTTTCAAGCTAAACCTACCAATCACAGTCAAAAAATTGACCGCTGTATGCACTTGGGCTGTATGCATGTGTACTTTGGATGCTACGTGTACTACTAAGGGCATTACGTGTACTTGGCCGCTACGTTTACTTAGGTCTATTTGTATACTTAATCCACTATGTATACTTGAACCGCTACATGTAATTAAGCAATTTTTGGTAGTACAACCCCTGCTCATCAGAAAGCATGTTTATATTAATTGCTTCCTATATTAATAATAATTAATAAACAGAAGCAACGCTGGGAGGAGTTTTTGAGTACTCAGAGTACTCATCAAAACTATATAGAACAACCTGCAGTCTCCCAACTCTGACAGTGGCCTCACCCCATCTCACTCATAAATTACCACCTCGGACACCATCCCTTCATGCCAACAACAGACCAATATATTAATAAACCAGTATGCAAGCATCAGTCATCTGCCCAAGCACAGAGCAGACAGACAAATCCACAGACGCAAGCACAAATTTCCACTTGACAACACCTGGTCCTTGCCACAACATGTGATACTACATGCGTAATATAACATCTCAAAAACTCATCTGCAATAGGGCCAGACAACATCTCTAATTTTCATCTCAAGTACCTAGCCCCACATGGCATCACCACACTCACAAACATGGCAAACTTTTCATATGTCTGTTGCATTACACCATCAATCTGAAAAACTGGCAAAACGATAACTCTCCTCGAACCAAACAAACCTTCTACTGAGGCAGCCTAGTACAGGCCCATAGTTCTGGTTTAATTTGTGGTTGCATGGCGCCCTGACTTAGTCTTGATTGAATTTGCCCAACCATCCTAGGCAGGTGCCTGGTAGCATATAAGCACAAAAGTTACAGGTTTAATTTTTGGTTGCATGGCGCAATGTTTAAAAGTACTGCAGAGTCTTGGTTGAATTTACTACCCAACCACCCTGGCCAGCTGCCCGGTAGCATGGTAGTGACAATGCGTCTCTCAAAGGGTATCAAGGAGTGGCACCACATCATCACTAAAGAATGGCGCAACCATCTCGTCCTGAGAGCGTTAGTCTTTATTTATGATCTGGGATAGAAATGTGTATTGGTTTAAATATAGTTTGTTATTAGGCAGAATCAGAAGCTAGGTTACAGTACTTTTCAAAACAAAAGGATACTAATGTTCAACTTTCTATGACAGCGATTTTGTTGTTGATATGGTTACGAAATTTTAGCTGAAAAACTGGTTTATGAATGACGTCTCTCAAGTCACGTGATTTGTGAAAGGAATATCTGTTTCCTCATAACTTGTGTGTTATATGCAGCTCAGTTTTGAATGTCATGATATGATACATTGTAGCACCTGACCATTAACTGCTAGCTGTTCATAGACTTCCAGTAGCATCATTTATTATTAAGTATTTTACTGACACGGTAGTGTTGTTTATCTCAAGTTAGGTGATGACTTAGCATGAATATATGAGATGCTTCTTTTGTTGACATGATGAGACTAACATGGCCATATGACGCTCCCTCTGTTGACATGATGAGACTAACATGGCCATATAATGCTCCCTCTGTTGACATGATGAGACTAACATGGCCATATGACGCTCCCTCTGTTGACATGGTGAGACTAACATGGCCATATGACGCTCCCTCTGTTGACACGATCAATATGGCCAAATGTTTGCATGGTATATATAGAATAAGCTATTGTTTGTTGCAGCGAGCAAGCCATTCTCCCGAGCCCGGAGCCCATCACTATGCAGGACCCAAGGATGCAGAATCTGGTCAACTTACCCGGAAATGTTGAGAACGACTTTTTCAATCCTGCAAGCTCTAGGGTAAGTCAGGCTACTTGTTTTTTTATATTTGTCATAGTCTAGCTGTTTGGCAACGTTTATATTTCTTTGTTTTCAAGCTGGCGTAATTTTTTAAAATTATGTATATTATTTTGCTTCAGATATCCTTGCTAAAGCTTAGAAACAGCCTAAATTTACTCTAAATGAAACTTGTCATGTTCTTACACCCAAATATTGTCAATTCCCAGTTATTAATGCTACCTGAATTCAGTCGCCTTGCTGCCCGAAAAATGCTTAAAAAGCTCATAATTTTCCGCAGCTTGATCCCTCGTCCCAGTCCATGATCGGTTCTGTGAACTCCGCTGCTGTGGGGCCACACGCAGGAGGGCCTTTCCCTGCGTCAACAGGCCTAACCACATTGGGCCACCCTAGCGTATCCCAACAACAACAGTGTGCGACACCCATGGGTTCTGCCTTGGTGAAGCCCATGAATGCTGGGGGTGCTCAGCAATAACCTGAGCCTCCAGTCTTCCTCGCCATGTACCTCCACAATGACAAGCTCTTCGTCTGTCCTTGCTGCCACTTGTGGATCAGCTACTCTTCCTGATGACAAAAACGAAGTCATGAACTTCATCAAGCAAGAACCTATGGATATGGACGTCAAGAAGGAGCTCTCGTCGCCTGAGGGCGCTGATGTCAAAGTTAAGATGGAGATTAAGACAGAAGTTAAAGATGAGCCGACTTCACCTGAGAGCGACTTCTATTAAAGCTTGTTAATGGTCTCTGATGCTCCATACATTTAAGTCAAATGTGCGCTAGTTCGTAAAATAAGCGATAGTAACTTGAACAAGCATTAAAACATGTTGTGAATTAAACGATAGTATCACAAAATGTTTCTGGGGAAACCCACTACTGAATCAAAATTCGTTCCTAGCAGCTCAAAACATGTTGAGATTACTTAACTTGATACAGTGTGTGTGTTTCCAGACATGTGTAGACTTTTTATCATGCAAACAAAAAAAATTTTAGGTACAGGTATACATCCATCATGCATAGTACCCAGCGCTCTGTTTCGCCCGTGCAACTGTTCTTGCTGTCCTGTTCGATCCTCGGGCAATCGATCTTGGGCTGATTTGATGTCAAACGATTTGGTTGTGAGCTGATATGAGGCAGGGCTGTTTGATCTGGGGCTGTTATGATGCCATGCGGTTTGATTGTGGGCTTGTTTGAATCCGGATTTCAACTCATTGTCGATATTAACTCCTAAATCCTTTTCCGTTGTCGACTTCGACATCATCACTCTGTCGTTGCAACCGTGTCTTCTCATACTGTAATCTTGCTGTTCATTATTCTTGCCAAGGTGGATAACTTTACATTTGTCAGCGTTAAAAC
>NW_025933271.1:45693-47582 GCF_000764305.2 Hyalella azteca
TAATACCATACACAGAATTAAAAGTACTCTCTTTATCAATAAAATTCTGCATCTAACTTATAAATAATATATTTTTAGAATGAACGACTTACCTTTCTCTGCAATGATGTCAAGCCGTCCTGTCTGATACCCGTTACTTACAATCTTTTAATGTTAACTGAGCAGGGAGTAGTCGGCGCAGCAGAACCAAACGTTGCCAGAACACATCCAAGATGTGGATCAAACCTATGTATCCCTGTCTCTTATACACATCTAGATGTGTATAAGAGACAGAAACGATTGTATCACAAAATGTTTCTGGGGAAACCCACTACTGAATCAAAATTCGTTCCTAGCAGCTCAAAACATGTTGAGATTACTTAACTTGATACAGTGTGTGTGTTTCCAGACATGTGTAGACTTTTTATCATGCAAACGAAAAAATTTTTAGGTACAGGTATACATCCATCATGCTGCATGCATAGTGCCCAGCGCTTTGTTTCGCCCGTGCAACTGTTCTTGCTGTCCTGTTCGATCCACGGGCAATCGATCTTGGGCTGATTTGATGTCAGACGATTTGGCTGTGAGCTGATATGAGGCAGGGCTGTTTGATCTGGGGCTGATATGATGCCATGCGGTTTGATTGTGGGCTTGTTTGTACCCGAGCAGCTTGATCGTGGGCTGATTTGATGCCAGGTGCTCTGATCGTGGCGTTCCGATTGCCAGTTAATATTTAGTGCCAATAAATCGGTAACAGGCCTATGGCCTAATAAACGCTGAAACCGCTATTATTATTAAGAGGACTTGAACAGTATTCCAGCTATTGAGGAGCTCCCAGTCGGCTCTAAATTAACAACTTTTGAAATACAAGAAGAAGAGGTTCTCAAGCGCCTTATCGCTGTAAATCCAAACAAGTCATGTGGACCAGACGGCTTCCACTCCAGATTACTCAAAGAGTTAGCAACTGTCCTAGCCGGCCCTCTGACGTCACTTTTTCGTAAAACTTTTAACGAAGAAGTTTTACTGGCTGAATGGAAAGAAGCTCAAGTGACACCATTGTTCAAAAAAGGTGACAAAAGCTGCCCAGATGGTGGATGGATGCTGGCGAATTTCTGGTGTGGTGAATTGATGCTGTCAGCAGGTGCTTTCGATTTCATGTCTACTTGTATTGCATTTTACTCTTATTTCTAAATCCGAATATCTAACATTTTTCCTGCTTCAGAAATTAATGCTGAAATGTAGATGAGCAAAATATAGGTTTTTAGTTCGGGATAATAATTGGTGTTTACATCATAATAACTTATAGTTTTATGTTACCTACAAATTCAGTGAGGCTGTGATTTCTCAGTTAAGGATGTAAATTTGCCAGAGTTATGCAGATACGTAATACTTAATATGGTAAGTGTTATTATTAATGTGAACATAAAAATCAATATGAACATAAAATTAGTTCTAGGTAGCGAGATGTGGTATATATGTATAAATTTAGTTTTATGTAGCGAGATCCGCTACAAGGTAACGAGCTAAATATTGTCCATTTGACTGGCTTCATTATACAAAAACGCTTCAAGAATGCAGATCTTCTAAACATTGAAGAGTCGCATAACAGATTGGTAGCTGATAGCACAGTGCACAACACTATCAATAGATCTACTAGTTTTATGTCCTATAAATCTACCAGACTCTTCCCTCTAAGTCTAAACACACCGACTAGTAGTGACTGAGTGACTGACTGCACTGTTCCCTTTTGATTCAGACCAATAAACAAATACTAAACATTAACATAAACTGAACGACAACCAAAAAAACCTCAAACGACTTGAAACGAGACTAATGTTATGAGAAAAGCTAACACTGTTTGAAATAAACATGTGCACAATTCAAACATTTTATTTCCATTCACTGCATTT
>NW_025933271.1:48278-62485 GCF_000764305.2 Hyalella azteca
ATTTTACGGCCAAACGTTTGGCACAGGAATAAATCCTTATATAGCATTAGCAATTTATATGCAAGTACATTAATTACAAAAATGATCATATAAGTGATTGACGATGAATTATTTCGATTTTGAAACGTGTCAATCATTTTATATATATGCTGTCTCTTATACACATCTCAATTTCTTAAATCCTAAAGTAAAGTGTAGTTAAATCGCAATCCAGAGTTTTGCGGACGGCCACAATAGCACGCCAGACCCACCCAGCTCGATTACAGCCAGTTTAGGCAGGGGGCTTTATGGACTAGTTTCCAGTGCTCCAATAAGAATAATTAAAAAAAAAGATTACCGCTGAGGATTCCGTTTTGAGCTGCGGTCGCCGACGGACGGCAGTAAGTTCCTTAGCCTAATTAAATATTATATTTCATTTTTGAAACTCGAGTCTACTGTAGTCTTGAACTTTAGACTAAGAATTAAGCAATAGCGCGACGTTGTAAACTTCGAGAATGTCGCACCATAAGAGGCGGAAAGCAGCCTTGTCTTCAGAAGTATAGATGAAGGCAGCAGCTCTCCTTTTTTGTCTGAACTAGTTGAGTCGCCTTTGCCAGTTGGAGTCTTTGAGATGAATAAAAAGATCTTGTTTGTGTTCCAGAAGCACCTGGCTCACCAGCATAATAAGCAGCATTAGTTGCAAGTTTGCAACTTGCAACCTCGGCAATTCCAAGCTCTGNCCGTGCCTTGAACCCCAACCACCCCAGCCTCCCGGACCTCAACAACAACATCTCAGCAGCCATCACCACACTCCCACACAACCTGGATCAAGAAGGTCCAGTCATCCAACCTGCAGAGAAATCCATCCAAATTTTTGTCGCTCCTATGCTCCCTCTCCGGCAAGTCAACCAGACAAGCCCCTAACCAACCCAATTCCTTCAATAATTCTCATGTCACCGCAGACCATATTGTTGGGGGTCAGCCCCTCTAAAGGTCAACGGTCCGGCCGGTATAGTACCAGCACATGAAGCCAAGCAAAACAAACTCAGGGAAACAAACGGAGGAAGAACCAAGCAAACGTGTATTAAATATAATCAGTAGTACATGAAGGTGAAAGGTGCAAAATTAGTTGGTTAGTAATGAGACAGCCCAGGGCTATGAGTGATGGGGTGAACCTAGCATGAGACATAAAAAGCCAGCAGCCCAAACTGGTTTGAACAGTAAAGAATAAATAAGTAACGTGACGCAAGTTGGCGGCAATGCAGTTGGGGACAGCAGTCTAGCGTGAACCATGATAGGGTGAGCATCTTGCGAGCGTGTGCTATTAACAGATACTTCTCTGGTCTATTTATGGGACTGAAAAAATGAACTTGAGGCTAGTGAGTTGAGGGAGAGTCTAAAAAAACTCTCTACTTTGCCACTATGCAAGTAGTGATCTCTCTCTTCAGACTCTTGGGCCCTTGGCTCAGTAACATCTGAAGACGAGATCATGACTCCTGCCCAGAGACAGAAATGAACATAATTTATCCTCTGATTCCTTTGGGTCCAGTTTGTGTTTGTGAGAGTTAGTCATGCAAGGTGGGATTCTAAGAATGGAAGACTGGAAGTTCACTTATAAAAAAGCTTTCCACCCATGACCGAATGTAGAAAGCTTTCCTTAGCCACAGTGCTCTGCCAGGTCAGGCATGGAATATGTATATGTCTACTTGGTGAGCTGTGACTGAATTTTTTGAGCCATTGTTTTATGGCTAGCATAGTCACAAAGCAGAGAATTTTTTAGACTCTCCCTCAAGTTCATTTTTGAGTCCTATAAGTAGACCAGTAAAGTATCATGGATACCAGCATTATCATACCTAAGAAATTGGTTTAAATCTTGAGTTTTTAAGGAAATTAAAAATGAACTGATTCCAAAAATGCTCTGGTTTGCCACTATGATGGCTAGCAGTGATTCCATTTCTTTGAGCTGTGATTCCATTTTTTGAGCCCTGAATTCCATATCTTGGCCATCAAAAGCCATTTACTAGGCGCAAATTTATTTACAAAGTCCATGCACGTGTTATCCCTATCCCAAATCTCTTATTTTACCCTAAAACAGTCAAACGGCAACAATTACATTTGTCTTAACTGTAAGCTGAACACGTGTTAACCCATTAATGCCACAAATTTTTTCTGAACTTTTTTTTTGGTTCCATGTGAGAATATTATCATTTGTGATGATAATAAACAAAACATATGTTTCTATATTTATTTTTTGTTTGTGAAAAATTATAGCTTGGTTTAATATGGAACCGCTAGGCATTAACATAATGTTTCTCCAAACAACATTTTTTCCAATAGTAAATCAAGCAAGGTTATTCATAATGGGTAATATGCAATATATGTATTCATAATGGATAATACTGATGATAAAACGATCATGCTGGAATACAATTTAATTTTTAGCATGGAATACTTCCATTCATTCAGAATGAATTGTGNTGCATCTAACTTATAAATAATATATTTTTAGAATGAACGACTTACCTTTCTCTGCAATGATGTCAAGCCGTCCTGTCTGATACCCGTTACTTACAATCTTTTAATGTTAACTGAGCAGGGAGTAGTCGGCGCAGCAGAACCAAACGTTGCCAGAACACATCCAAGATGTGGATCAAACCTATGCATCCACTAGTATATTGATTTGACTATACAATTTTATTATGAATCCATTTTTTCTCACTGGTTACAAATGGAACTGCTTGGCATTAATGGGTTAATGACTTAATGCAGTCTTGCCGCCTGAAGTGACTGCAACTATGCACGATCTTCAAAGAAATATCTATGTTGACTTGTTATCACTATGATGATTACATTCTGCAGGATATTTTGGTAGGAATGGTAAAATAATGCAGATTGCGGTAGTTTACAATTTTATGAAATGACATGTTTGAATAGTGCAAACCACAATTTTTTTCAATCCAGCAAAAGTTTATGACTTTCAAGCCATGAGATTTCATACCTACTAAAATTATATGACATTAGAGCTGCAATATTCCAGAAAAAATTGGACTTTTCCAGTCTTATGCCAGGTGATTGACTATAAAGGAAAAGGAAGATCAAAAGTGGACAAACATATCTATATAATGGACTGAAAGTGGAAAGTTCTTGGCCTTGACAAGCTTTCAGGTCCTGCTTTCTCATATGCTATGTGTACTGGTTAATTTAATATCCCTCTAGAATTTCACACCGGAGTTATTAATATAAAACCAGTAGCTGATGCTTGCCCAGTTGAAAGTTTTTGTTTTCAAATTTCTTGGCCCTCAGTAAGGCTTAGCTGAGTTTCCTTATGGCAGAGCAGGAATTGCAATGTCTAAGTTTAGTAAAAATCTAGGATGTAAGATTCTAGTTGTTTCCTTGGAATTTGGAAGATAAGCCTGGTGTTGAGAAGTCTGCTTTGCTGTGCACCACACAACTTGGTTCCTGGATTGTAAAGTGTTGTGTGCCTGCCAAGTGACTACCACTAACCACGCTATTCTGTTGGAGTCATTGGGCCCATGGAGTCACGGGAGGACGTCTCAAATGATGAACTTGCTGATTTTGGATTTGGCTGGCTATGCTGAATGCTGGTACTTCTGCAGAAAGAATTCAAAAAGAGACAGAGAAGATCAATACCTCTTTGTTTAAATTAACTTTCAATACAAATGTTCTACCCACTTTTATCCATCTAGGGTACCAGCGCTTAAAAGTAACCCCAACCACTGCTAAAACCCTTGCAGTGCTCCAAATGTCAGAGATTTGGTCACAGTGCCAGAAGTTGTAGGAGTGCTCCACATTGTATTAAGTATGGACTGCAGAGGTGCCCACAATATCAAAGACTGCTCAACTCAGGGTGCCCCTCATTGCTTTAACTGCATTGGTGAGCACACAACATGCTATGGAGGGTGCAAAGTCATAAAAGAAGCCCAGATAGTGGAGAGTATTGCAGCTCAGGAAGGAATTTCTTATATGGATGCCCTCAGGGTTGATACCAGCGCTTACAAGTAAACCCATACACTGCTAAAACCCTTGCAGTGCTCCAAATGTCAGAGATTTGGTCACAGTGCCAGAAGTTGTAGGAGTGCTCCACATTGTATTAAGTATGGACTGCAGAGGTGCCCACAATATCAAAGACTGCTCAACTCAGGGTGCCCCTCATTGCTTTAACTGCATTGGTGAGCACACAACATGCTATGGAGGGTGCAAAGTCATAAAAGAAGCCCAGATAGTGGAGAGTATTGCAGCTCAGGAAGGAATTTCTTATATGGATGCCCTCAGGGTTGATGATTTTTAAATTTATTTTAAATAAAATATCAATGATTTTCTTATTTTATCATGATTTTTTTATTTTTTCTTTTTTAAATGTTATTTTTTATGTTGCAATCAGCCTACTAACAATAACAGTATATGGATCAAAATGGATGGATAAAAAGGGCACTTATAGCCTTCAAGAATGGCCAAGGTGGTGTTTACCACTCAGAGACTTTTGGGTAAACAATTATTGATAAGTCTATTCATTAGCTTTGTAAAGTTTCTATGGAGCAAGGTAATGAGCTAAATATTGACCATTTAACTGGCTTCAATATACAAAAACACTTTAGGAATGCAGATCTTCTAAACATTGAAGAGTCACATAACAGATAGGTAGCTGATAGCACAGTGCACAACACTATCAAAAGATGTACTAGTTTTATGTACTATAAATTACCAGACTCTACCCTCTAAACACACCAACTAGTAGAGACTGAGTGAGTGACTGCACTGTTCCCTTTTGATTCGGACCAATAAACCAATACTAAACATAAACTGAACGATAACCAAACAAACCTCAAATGACTTGAAACAAAACTAATGTTATGAGAAAAGCCGACACTGTTTGAAATAAACATGTGCACAATTCAAACATTTTATTTCCATTCTCTGCATTTAATTATTTTATATATATTTTTATAATTTTTATTGTTTTGTTTCTAGTTTTAAATTTACATATTTAAAGATTGAAATTAAATATTTTAATTAGAATACTCATATTAGGGTGTCTTATTAATTAATTTAATTAATATTAGGGTCTTTCTAATTGCCTAATAGGTCAATACAATCTCAACCTCTCAATATACAGGGTGGGGCAGAACTGATTGAGCAGTTTTGAGGTAAAGTAAGAGTAATGGAGGTACATAAAGAAGAAAGTTTATTTCCTTGAGGTTAGCCTAACATATCATTTAGAATGCTTATGTTTTGTAAACAATATCTGGAAGATGGTGGCCGTTAGCTGCAACACAAAGTTGGAGTCATTCTCAGAGGGAGTAACTGTGACAGTGAATTCCAAGCGCTATTCTGCAATGTTGCAAAATTTCTTGCAGCCCAGGATGGAAAACATTGTTGAAAATTACAGTGGCCTGAGAGGTCACCTGATTTGAGCATTTGTGATTTCTTTCTTTGGTGACCACTAAAAGAGAGGGTGATCAGAAGTTGCCCTCACACCCTACCACAGCTGAGGGAACGGATTCTTGCAGCAGAGGTTATTATCATACCTTGCCATGTGTGAATGTGCTGTTGGAAACTTCAAAGAAAAATTCCAGCAATGTCATGCAGCTAACAGACATCATCTTCCTGATATGGTTTTCAAAACATGAGTATTTTAAATGGTATTTTATGCTAACCTTGGAGAAAATATACTTTCTTCTTTTTGTACCTCCTTTACTTTTTTATTTTGTCTCAAAACTGCTCAACTGGTTCTGCCACACCATGTATACGCTATCTAACACAATTAAATTATATATTGTAATTATTATATAACAAATAGTCAAATAGTTAGTTAAATACTACTTATAGCCTGATTAGAATAACCTAAGCTGCTAGCTATGTACAATGTATTGCAACACTTGATGCATCTGTACTAAAAACATCCAATTCATTGTAACCTAATACACACTAAAGGCAACAAGTTTATATTCCAATTTGTGATAGTACATTTATACTAAACCATGAATAACAATACCCCCAAATAAATTGAAGACTGCCACTCAATATATTTGAATATATAAAAAATATCACAATTTTTTTGTAAAAAAATCCAATGATTTAATCATATGATATAATCAGTTTGACTTATTCAATGCCAACCCTGGATACCCTTAAGGTTTTTCAACTTTTAGACACAGACAATATTCATGGTTCTCATGCAATACCTGCTAAATCCTCTAACAGATACATGCCACAATCTGCTTTGTCCTCTGCTGCCTCTAATGAGCCCAGAACCTGGGCTCAAAAAGTCTAGTCTCAGAATAATCATACTGTCCAAACAGTAAGCACAGGAACCGAGACTCAGGATGACCTCACCCCATCCATTTTGCAGGGCATTACTGTTAATTAATTCATTGAAGTTATGAACTTTGCTGGTAACAAAAAATGGACTCAAAATTGAACTTGAGTCTAAAAAGTCTAGCTTGTCACTATGGCGGAATGTCACGTGTTGGTAGATACTAAGCCAAAGTGTGGTCTAAATTTGAAACTGTTGAAAACAAATTAGCCAAAATCTGAAAAGGTAGAAATTGACAAGCTACTGGCTAAGAGATCATCTCATGCAGATTGAAAATTTCATAGGGTGTAGCTGCGCTGAGAAAGCGCATAGGGTGTAGCTGAGCCTCATCTGCTGAGATTCCATAGGAGCCAAACGAAGTGAATGCAAATGAAACCATTGAAGACCAAAGTGAAATAATTGGCCCAAACTTATAATTGGCCCAAGTGAAATAAAAGCTACAGCACATCACAATTAAACAAAATCAATTCTTTTATGACCTCTACTCCATGCAAGAAGTGCACTTTCAACTAATTCAGACAATGTTAACATAGAAATATCATATGATAGGAAAGCAAACAAAGTTGAAAAATATTTTGGGCATTGAGAGAGCAGAAAAACTTGTTATGCATCACAGGACATTGAAAAATTACAAAACTGAAGACTGGTAGATCCTGAGAAATAATTAAAAGTACTCGCTAGATTTGGTTTTTGAATTGTAGTACATTCAAGTACAACTTTTGGCTAGTATTTAGAAATCACTAGATTTTGGGTTGAAAAACTCATTTTCATTCAATGCAACGAATTGGCAAGTTTCAACTTCCCAAAAGACTGATCAGTCCTTAAGGGGAGCATCTCAGTCACATGAAATCATTTTATATATATGGATGGATCACTTTGAAACTTGGTACACATGTGTAAGACAGAAATCTAAGACTTAAGTATTTGTAAATTTTTCTAAAAAGTGAAAAGAAAACATGAAATTCATAGAAAACAGAAAAAAGGGGGTCTTTTCAAAATCTCATTCAATTAACATGCTTTATAGTCGAGATACATATCATTCAATTTGCAAAAGTCATATCTAGCGGTTCTTTGTAACTTTTTTCCAAATTCTCATTTGTGAGGGGGGATTTGTCATCCAATTTTCAATTTGTCAAACCCCTCCCCTTCTTGCAAAATGTAATTCAAACTTACGAAATTACAAAAAAGCTATTACCATTCTCTATACTTTTTCTTTACAAATCAAGTGGTATATCTCTCAATGCTATAGCTTGAAAATCATAGGAGGAGATAGATTTTTAAAATGGCATATTTTGGAAATTTTGAGCCAAAAAAGTAAAATTCATTGAAAAATGAAGAATATGCCTAAAAATTGCTTGATATTGTAACCCAAGCTTTTCCATTGTCAATTATTTGCATTTAGGGTACCAGCAAGCATCTTTAGACTTATTCTTGTCCAGTTTAATGTGAATAATAAGCTACAAATATGACTTTTTAATATTTATATGTATGAAAAATGTTCATTTTTTAGAAGTTCAAAATGGCCTAATGCAAAAAGCATTGCATGTACATTCGTGGTATTTGCATTCTTGAACGCGCAATGTTTGTAGCTTTCAAGCAAGTGCAAACACTTTGCAATTAATGCGAATAATAATGTATAAATACCATTTAAGTGAAAATTTGCAAATATTGTCATGAAAATGGTCATTATTTAAAAGTTCAAAACTGCCTCAAACTAAATATATTGCATGTACATCCATGGTATTAGCTTTGTTGAACACATCTTGCTTGTAGCTTTCAAACGGGTGCAAACNCCAAAGGCCATGGGCCTATTTCTTCAGTGCTGACACTTCTATTCTATTCTATTCTAAAATATGACCAATGAAGAGCACAGAGCCTGGTGCAGACAACAAGGAAATCAGTCTACCACTCATGTGCTAAAATTGGGTGTTAACTTGGATATTGGGTAAAACAAGTACACACCGTGCCAAATAAAATGGGTGCCTTAAAATCACTGTTACTTTGCTGAAACTAGCTTGCACTCTGTAAATTTTTCACTTCTATGACTGGTGGGACGTATTCACCAGGTGGGCCAATCAACTTCAATTTTTTCAACTTCAATCAATTTTCAATCAGCACTCTTCAACACCTATTCAACACCTTCAGCACTCCTCCCAACACCTATTCTAGCAAGGAACACAATTCACGACCTCTACGATATACTTTTTCTATTCAAATTATTATTAAACCGGTTTTAATTGTGAAGAATTGAGGTTGTGAAGTAAGTCGCATCGAAAGTCCCACCACAAGGAAGAATTCTATCTCACTTGAGACCCAGGAAGTTTGATGAAGAATGCCTGTGAGCTTGGCTTAGTGCATAGTGTTTTAAACTTTAACCTTGATGCCCTATAAGTAAATAGGAGGCAAAAACTGCTATAAGTTTATGCCAGGTATGCAAGTGACATGAAAGCACGCATGGAAGTAAGCAGTATCTTACAATAAAATATAATACACAAACATTGGCACCAACACCTATTCTAGCAAGGAACACAATTCATCAGTCCCCATCTGGCCCTAGACGCTGTCTGGACCCCACTGGCCTGCTTCAACTCTGACCACCTTCCCATTTCCATCTCCCTGGACTTCATGAACTCTCCCAATAGCTGTCCTTCCTGCACCTACATCAACCTCCGTCGTGCAGATTGAGATGGTTACGCCGCCAACACAGAGGCCGCTTTTAGCTCTGCTGCTCCCCCTTCCTCTGCTCCCAAGGAGAGGTCTTTAGGAGGGTTCTCACTTCGGCGGCCGGCCGACATATCCCTCGTGGATGTAGAAGGGATTTCATTCCCAACCTTCCACCATCAGCCATTCCTCTCATTCAAGAGCGCAACAGGACCCGTGCCTTGAACCCCAACCACCCCAGCCTCCCGGACCTCAACAACATCTCAGCAGCCATCACCACACTCCCACACAACCTGGATCAAGAAGGTCCAGTCATCCAACCTGCAGAGAAATCCATCCAAATTTTTGTCGCTCCTATGCTCCCTCTCTGGCAAGTCAACCAGACAAGCCCCTAACCAACCCAATTCCTTCAATAATTCTCATGTCAGCGCAAACCATATCATAGCCTCATCCTTCTGCCTCCAATTCACGCTGGTTCCCCACTACCAGTGTGACCCTTCCTGCAGGTCCACCTACACAGGCATCAAGCTCTGTAATCCCCTCTCAGACACACCCCCTGTGTTCACTCCGGATCAGAGAGCTGTGGTGGTGCAGTGGTGAGAGACTCAGTCTCTCAGTCCTGGGTTCTACTCCCACTGAGGACAAGTTCTGCCAGGAAGCTCAGCTCATGGTCAACTCAGCCATTCATCCAACTCTGGTTGATAAATGAGTACCTGGCTTGTCCAGGGTGTTGTGTAATGCAATCAAAATGGTTCTGGCGGGTCAGCAAGCCAGTGACTGTCTCTTATACACATCTAGATGTGTATAAGAGACAGGTCTTATGCCAGGTGATTGACTATAAAGGAAAAGGAAGATCAAAAGTGGACAAACATATCTATATAATGGACTGAAAGTNGGCACCGAGTGCCCAGAAAAACTGACCTATCACCCCCCCTCCCTAGTCGCCACTACCAGGATGGGCAATTACAACACAACAACAACCCCGGATCAGACCAGACAGGCGGTATGGAGCTTGGGTACCTCTCACAGGCGGTATGGAGGTACCTCTCACAGGCGGTATGGAGGTACCTCTCACAGGCGGTATGGAGACAGGTGGTATGGAGCTTGGGTACCCCCAGACTCCCTCACTATTCTCCACCTCCGTCACCTTGGACCCAGAGGCATCCAGTACCTTACCCAACTTTACAATCTGTCCCTCGCCAAGGCTGACATCCCTGCCATCTGGAAGTCAGCCTCAATCATTGCCATTCCAAAGCCAGGCAAACCCCTGTCTATCTGCTCTTAATACCGGCCCATTTCCCTCCTATGCCCGTCTGTTAAGCTGTTGGTGCAGCTGCTCCTCCCGTCCCTTAATGCAGTGCATTTACGGGTAGACTTCCAGCATGGTTTCCGCCCTCTCCACACCACAACATCTGCCCTACTTCCTCTAACC
Organism: Hyalella azteca; assembly: GCF_000764305.2. NCBI lineage: Eukaryota > Metazoa > Arthropoda > Malacostraca > Amphipoda > Hyalellidae > Hyalella > Hyalella azteca. The sequence goes on from NW_025933271.1 coordinate 58,685, forward strand.
CAGGCCATAGCTACAGGCTTCAACCAGCCTTGCCCACTAACCAGGACAATAGCAATGGCAATACCGTCGAATGGGGGTAAAAAGGGATGGGCGGGGTAAAAAGGAACAGACCTCCAACATTTTGTAGAAATGTTGTAGCACCTAAACTAATCAAAATGATGCAAAATTAAAAATAGTGGCGTAAAGTCCAACATTTTTACTACAGGGTGCACCACAGAAACTTACTTATTTGAAAAAATTCCTGTGCAGTTAGTTGGTTGGGTAGAGGGGCGAGAGGGGGTGCATCTGAAGGGGAAATTTCCCAAGTTTGTTTCTCAAAGTTTCTCAAATAAATTTGCTGTAGTGCAAGAATTAACTGAACGCGATTTTGTTGCCTGTCAAAATGCATGTTAAATGCTGGTTGACAACCTGCCTGAAGACGCGGTCGTTTTTTTTTCAGTGGCGAGGCTCACTTCCACATTTCCAGCTGCGTCAACAGGCTAAACATGCGTTATTGGTGTGGTGTAAATCCACGTGAGTTTCACCAGAAGCCACTTAACTGTGAGCGAGTTACTGTCTGGTGTGCGACGTCGGTAATGGGAATAATTGGTCCTTATTTTTTTAAGGAAACGAACGCGCAGTTACCGTTAATGGAGCTTGTTACAGGAACATGATTGAGGAACTTTTTCTTCCAAGACTCGAAGATATGAACTTTAGGAACGTGTGGTTTCAGCAAGATGGAGCCACAACACATACAGCACGAGACTCGATGAATTTGTTGCGACATAACAACAACTGCATCTCCTCTCCATGGCCAGTCCATGCTGGAGTCCCACAAGGATCCATCATCTCGCCCATTGTCTTCAATTCCTATGTTTCAGACTTCCTCCAGTCCGCCCCCCCTAATCACCTCATATGCGGATGACTTCACTGCCGCTGCAGGGGCCATTCAGATAGCCGATGCATCTGCAGTCCCATGCTTCCTACATGGCTGTGTGGGCTCGTCGGAAGGGGTTATCGGTACGGTATCCATTCCCAAATCCCACACCACCCTCTCCACCTCTGATACCCATCAATCACAAACAGACCCTCATGTCAGCTGGAAGGGGTCCAACCTTCCACTTTGTCAGACCCCAAAGCTCCTCGACCCCCACTTCACCTTCTTGCCACTTAACCCTGCGATATGGCAGAGCAAGCCTGCGCCTCAACATCCTCAAGTCTCTTGCCAGTACCAGCTGGGGCCAGCAAAAGGAAACCCTCTTGGTGACTTTCAAGGCCCTTATTAAGTCCCACTTCACCTACGCTGCCCTAGCGTGGTTTCCCAATGCCTCTTCTTTGTCAATCTCTAAGCTGCAAACTATTCAGAAATAAGCCTTCAGCATAGCCACGGAATCTCGACAAATGGCCTCGTCTTCCCATCTGCACAGGGAAGCTCAGGTCTTACCTGTGGCTGAACATCTCTCTCTGCTCTGCTCACAATACATTGCCAGTGCCCTATGACCGCACCATCCCAGCTACCCTATCGTCACCCAGACATTGGGGCCCCATCCCATGAAGCACACGCTTCAGACTCGCTTCCTCCTTTCAGTCTCTCTCCTGCTGGAAGAGGGTTCCCTCCCCACCCCCCGACTCCTACCCCACCATCCTCCAGACCCTGCACAGCTCTGCTGTCTCCTCTTACCTGGCATCAGCAGCTCCTAACAAACAACGAGACCCCTGGCCCCTCCGTCTCGGCCAGAAGCGCCCTATCCCAGCTCCGCTCTGGCTACTCATTGCAGCTCAACTCATACCTTGCCTGCATTGGTGCAGCTAATAGCCCTCTCTGCCCTGAGTGCAGCACTATGGACCACACCACCTGTCAGGTCTAACTGTGAAGTTCTGTGAAGTTCACAGTTAGATGAAGACTTATGGTGCGAGATAGCTAAATAGGTGAAGCACTAGTAGACATTTGGCCACTAAACTAACTCAATATGACCAATGCATGATGGTCAGCATAGACATTTGTGCATTACAACCTATATGGCTTATTTGCATCTATTGGCATAGACTGTTTTATAAGCAATTATTTAGAATAAGTATCCATGGCGGCAACAGGAACTACTAACTTTGGAAATGAAACTCTGAATAAAGAATTATTTGGAAGGCTTGAATTTTATTCTGGATGTAAGGCACACAAACCAATTTTCATTAAAATAATTATTTTCTTGTTCTAACCATCATGTCTGATAAGTTTCATTAAATTTGTGGTATTAATCTGTTTTTGTGTTTTTGATAAAAAAATTTGGTATGTTACTGGTAAATTGAGCTGCCAAACTGTTATATCTAGCGAAAAAAATAGTGGGCAATACTGATGAGTATAAATATGCCACTAGACACACAATATTATTGCACAATAAATTAATGGCTGCCCCAAGACTCTCAATATTATTACACAATAATATTGACTGATTAGGAGCCATATTGAGAAATAGTGCAATCACCTTTCCAGACATATAACCATATTGTGTTAATTGTCCCTGCCAGACTCATGAAGTCAAAATGTTGAGCAAAACTAGTATGTGGTGTGTGGTGATTATTGATGTTCCACAAGTTGTATTTGTTTACAATTTAAAGAAGGAAGGCTTGCAGAGAAGCAAAGTGGTTCCAAGCAGTGTAGACAAGGCTAACAACAAAATATTACTTGACAAACTGAGAGTACTTTTTAATTTGCATCTTGTACTGCTCCAACTTCATTTAATGTTTAGTATAATAATTAAATTTGAGATCCCATTAAACTGTGAAACCACAATAATGCTCAATAAAATCCAGAAGATGATCTTTTCACTGGGTGTGATTAGGATGCGTCATTGATGCAACCACTTTGAACACCTATTCTAAGGCCTGCACTGAGCAAGATTGTGCAATAGAGCCTCAGGAGAACCCAATTTTTTCTAGTTTACCCAATATATTTTCAAGATTTTGAAAATTTCATAATTTATGACTACCTGTCAATATGCACACTAGATGCTCAATAATATTGTGCACCCCAAATTACTGATCAATAATATTGCATGTATAGAGGCTTCTCTGAAAGGTTGCCATATCCAACATGCACAGATTCACTGATGCACTGATTACAAAAATGATTTTGTTTTTTCTATCACAAGACAGTAAGACTGGCCTCTGAAGAAATTTTTAAAATATCACTAAAATACAAAAATTTATGTTTTGTACTAATTTTTGTTAGGTACTTTGACATGGTGTAAAAACAAAATTCAACAATATTTAGCTTAAATAAGGAGAGTAATGATACATATGTGTTGCAATGTTATTATAAGTCTTTGTAACAATGCTTTCTCTATATATTGATGCTTCTCTTGGTGCCTTTATTTGTCTGTGTTCAATGTTTGTGTATTTTCCCATATGAGCATGCATCAGTAGTCTGTCATGATATTGACCTTCCACTGATGTTTGTATCTTGATACCTGATATAAATGTTCCACTTGTGCCTCACTTACCATCATACAGGGCAATAAGGGATTGGCGAGGTAAATCAGGACAGTTGTCCTACATTTTGTTGAAATGTTGTAGAAGCTAAACTAATCAAGATATTGCAAAACTAAAAATATCTGCTTAAAGTTTAATATTTTTACTATCTATGTAGGCAAAGCAAGTTAAGAAATCATATTACTACCTCTAAAAAGTCCCTGAAAAAAGTGTGAAAATTGAAGTTTTGGGAAAGTACCTCTGCTAAGGTCAGTAGCAAAAAAATATTAGCCATATTAAAAAATTGTACCTACATTAAAGTTGCACACAGGTGTTGGCTTAAAAACGTGATTGATG
>NW_025933272.1:0-31027 GCF_000764305.2 Hyalella azteca
CTCACGTCATCAGAGACCGCATCTGCCAGACCGCTGCCTCGGTCTCGGGCCACTCACTTCATCAGAGACCGCAGCTGCCAGACCGCTGCCTCGGTCTCTACCCACTCACGTCATCAGAGACCGCAGCTGCCAGACCGCTATCTCGGTCTCTTCCCGCTCACGTCATCAGAGACCGAATCTGCCAGACCGCTGCCTCGGTCTCTTCCCGCTCACATCATCAGAGACCGCATCTGCTAGACCGCTGCCTCGGTCTCGGGCCACTCACGTCAGGTAAACACAACGCGGGTAGCAGGACGATGGATGACCCGATATCTTGCCCACAACTTGGACATGATTGCTCGTAGCGACCAGCCGTGCCTCCCGCCCTATGGCTCATGTGAGAATCATTTCGTATATTCGTCAGTTTGTGTTGGGTTTGGAAGCCTTATTGCACCGCAAACATTTATATGAGGANTTCGAAAATTAAATGAGAAATTCATTGTACATCTGTAAGATTGGAGACACTGGATTCTTTGGAAGTGTTGTCTTTAAAAAGTAATTTTTAAACGTATATTATTTATATCAGTAAACTCGACATCAACGTCATTTAAATCTTCTGGGAGGTGTAAGAACAATTGCGACGCGAGACAATGTTTAATTGCCTGGCGAAAAGTAAAGCCTATTTAAATTACTGATCATCTCAACACATCATCACGGCCTCGATCTTCAGGTAACGAGTCCTTCTTTTAACGGCCTCAACGCGTCATCCGAGTGTCCACTGAAGACTACATTTCCTCTCACAACCGACGTCAGATGAGGGAGTATAAATGTTCATGATAGCGTTAGTGCAATTATATTAGACTTGAAATATCGTGGAGACAGGCTATGTTGCAACGTTGCAGGTCATGTTGCAGCGTAGAGACAGGTTATGTTGCAACATTGCAGGTCATGTTGCAGCGTAGAGACATGTTATGTTGCAACATTGCAGGTCATGTTGTAGCGTAGAGACAGGTTATGTTGCAACATTGCAGGTCATGTTGTAGCGTAGAGACATGTTATGTTGCAACATTATGCACTATATTGCTCCAGCATGGGACGCTAGGAAATTAAGAATATAAGTTGCATTAGATCGGCTTAAGTGGCGGGACGATTTGATGGATGACACATCTGATGCCGGTCTCGTGAATTGTTTGGAATTAAAGATCAGCAAGGATGAATAAGTTGGCATGAGGGTAAGTTAGTGTATTATATATTTTAAATAAATATTACACTATCGTATTCCAACATTCAGCTTCTTTATAATAATTTAGTGTATACTTTTTACGCCGAGTTGATGACTGCAGGTTCGTAAATTTTTTGTATATAGGTTTGCAAATTTATTTTCGATGAAAATATACGATGTGCGAGAAATGAAAAATATATGTGAAATATCCTCGTTAAATGAGTAATTTTTCAGTAGTGTATTTCAGGAGATCTACGTCATTGGTATCATCCTTTAGTCCCTCATTCTTTCTAATTATATTTTCTCTTTTCTTTACTGAATTTTATAATGACTGTAACGCTTTATTAGCGCATTTTCTCATTTATGGAAAAAATGCACTATTGTGCTCGCCATGTCCGTCTGCCTGTCTGTCTGTCTGTCCGTCTGTCCGTGACCTCAAGTTTCCGTCGACGAGAAAATGCGCTCTCTGTCACTCACTGCAGTGAGTACTGAGTTACATTTTTTTGAGTCCTGTGCGAGAACGCTGGTTCTCCAGAACCTCACTTCTAGTCGTTCGTAAAATCTTCATGATAATTAGAAGCTTTGGAGCGCTATAGTAGCGCCTTCAAATAACTGCAACGGCTCCTTCATAGCACTGCAACGGTTCCTTTAGAACAGTGCAGCGGCTCCTTTAGAGCACGATGACTTCAAGGCACTATATAACGGTATGTGTTTAAGGCATTGTAATAGCGTCTTTGAAACAATAACGGCTCCTTTAAAACACTTTAACGGCGTCTTTAAAACAACAACGGCTCCTTTAAAACACTTTAACGGCGTCTCTGAAACAATAACGGCTCCTTTAAAACACTCTTACGGCGTCTCTGAAACAATAACGGCTTCTTTAAAACACTTTTACAGCGTTTTTGAAACCCTATATATAACGACGCTCTTAAAGCATTGTAACGGTGCCTTCAGAGAGCAGCGAGGTCGCCTTAACACGACTCATAACTTTGCTGTCATCCCAGGAGGCGAACACAACGACCGCATCACACAAAAAAAATTATTACAAAATCTGCAAAGAAATTTGCCAAGATGACAACCAAGGACCAAAAACCTTAATTTCCAGCAGCGCTGACGAGCTCTGCAATGTAAGTGGCGTTTGTTTTACCTTGGTTTGTGTTGCTGGAGAATGCATGCGGATTTTAGCTTGGTTTGTGTTGCTGGTTTGTTGCGGATTCACGTTGCCTTTTATGTTTTATTCATGGGAGGTCAGGGCAGTCAAGCAAAATATTCCGTTGTTGAATAAATAAAGCGAAATTTTTTTCACCGGCCTACGCAGCCGATAAATATAAAAAAATGTGTTGATGTTCAGCTGATGAATTTGATGAAACGACTTTTTTTTCAACATCGCTCGGCTTCTCGTAATCTAATAAACCGCTGTATTTTGAGCGTCAAAATTGTTCGAGAAATGCAATGTAGTTTTTGACAGTATTTATCATTTTTTTATATTTCATTTCGGGCCAGCCTTAGCACGCCAAATTATGCCGAGCGCTCAAGCCACGGGATTGGATTCTAAGAAAATCAAAGGAGACTCTCATTCTAGCAGATCTTCCAAGACTTTTGGGGGNTATGAGTCTTCTTACGGCGAGTTTTTGAACTACAATTGTCAGAGGGATTTTCTATCTGAGGAAAGCGATCTGACTTTATACCTAAAAATATATGTTTACCACCCTAATGAGGCTTGAAATCGTGAAAAAAAGCAATGTTATGAACTTATTTACAGGAATTCGAACGCTACAGTAACTAAGATTTTGCTAAACCTTCAATCAAAGTCTTAAATAGTGCATCAGTACATGTTAAAAAAAAATTTATTGAAATTATAAGGTTATTTATTGCAGCAGCATAAATGCAGTAATGTAATATTTTATTTCCGAAATTTCGCACTTGTACTGAATAACCTGGAGGGTAACTCCAATGTCACAACTCACATCGAATGCCGACGACCTCTTCCGTGGACTCAGCATACCGCATAGATGCCTCACATGGGTCATGGCCCAATTGGCCTCACATGGGTCATGGACCAATTGGCCTCACATGGGTCACGCACCAACTGGCCTCACATGGGTCATGCATCAACTGTCCTCACATGGGTCATGGACTAACTGGCCTCACATGAGTCATGACCCAACTGCCTCACATGGGTCATGACCCAACTGCCTCACATGGGTCATGCACCAACTGTCCTCACATGGGTCATGGACCAACTGGCCTCACATGGGTCATGCACCAACTGTCCTCACATGGGTATACACATCTAGATGTGTATAAGAGACAGGCCTTACATGGGTCATGGCCCAACTGTCCTCACATGGGTCATGGACCAACTGGCCTCACATGGGTCATGCACCAACTGACCTCACATGGGTCATGGACTAACTGGCCTCACATGGGTCATGACCCAACTGCCTCACATGGGTCATGACCCAACTGCCTCACATGGGTCATGCACCAACTGTCCTCACATGGGTCATGCACCAACTGGCCTCACATGGGTCATGGACCAACTGCCTCACATGGGTCATGACCAACTGGCCTCACATGGGTCATGGACCAACTGCCTCACATGGGTCATGCATCAACTGTCCTCACATGGGTCATGCACCAACTGGCCTCACATGGGTCATGGACCAACTGCCTCACATGGGTCATGACCAACTGGCCTCACATAGTTCATGCACCACTTGGCCTCACATGGGTCATGACCCAACTGCCTCACATGGGTCATGACCAACTGGCCTCACATAGTTCATGCACCACTTGGCCTCACATGGGTCATTTACCAATTGGCCTCACATGGGTCATGCACCAACTGACCTCACATATGTCATGGGCCAACTGGCCTCACATGGGTCATGGCCCAATTGGCCTCACATGGGTCATGGCCCAACCGCCTCACATGGGTCATGGCCCAATTGGCCTCAAATGGGTCATGGCCCAACGACCTCACATGGGTCATGCACCGACCGGCCTCACATGGGTCATGGACCAATTGGCCTCACATGGGTCATGGCCCAATTGGCCTCACATGGGTCATGCACCGACTGGCCTCACATGGGTCATGCACCAACTGACCTCACATGGGTCATGGACCACTTGGCCTCACGACCTCACAAGCTTCGAGGCAGCGCACGCAGTTGGCCGCATGCAGCTTTAACTCTCCGCGTCTCGCGCCGCTGACACAACAGCGTCTCTTCAGTCTCGTCGGCTTCACAAAGCGATTGTTAAATAAATTATACTTAACTATTTGATATCAGCCACCAGGAGTACGAGTTAATTCAATCCGTAACAGAAATTTATGCTGATACCCAATATTGTAGTTAAATTAATATCTAGAGCACGAGACAAGAGGTTTAGTAAAGTATTTTTCATGAATAATAATGTCACTCGTTTGCTTGAATCGCAAATTCACTAAAAACTTAAAAGCAAAGAAAACTCCACAAAAATTCATAGTATCTTATCTCATAGTATTCACGTTTTATTTAAAGATACTATGATTTTTTGTGGAGTTTTCTTTGCTTCTAAGTTTTTTCATGAAGATTTGTACCTAATGGATTGGGATTTTATCTTCCTTGAAGAATAATGTGATGAAAAAAACAGTGTAACTATATAGGGGCAGTAGAAACATTTCTGCTGAATTTAGGGAGAAAATAATGTGTGTAGTGTGGTTTGTTTTGGACAATTACAAATTCGAAATATAAATAGTAACAATTGGAAAACAAACATACCAATGCGAGAAAATAATTATAAAACAGATTTTAATTATTCATGGCAAGGCATAGCATAGAAATGCTAAACTCTTACATCGGGTAAAGTCGTAAATATCCCAAATTTTATTTTCAAGGAAAAAAAATAGAGAAATGTTCCTAGATTTGAACATGCTCTTCATTCGGCGACCGTTTTGTGATTTTATGAGAACATAAACGGAATTTTTTATGCAAAACAATAAAAAGCAATCGAGCTAAAATTTACAGATTTTTCTTGTTCCCAATCCGCATTTGCTCCTAGCGCCTCCCCTCGGCCGTGACAATTCGACAATTAAACGAACAGAAAATTTTCGAAAGACTGAACATTTTTTTTATTTCTGTTCCTGGTGCATCGTGGACGCTTCATGTCGTTAATTTTGGCTGGAAATTTAATAGATGAAATTCATAAATTATAAAAGCTGGTTTCGAATTCAAGTCCGTAATAACTAGAAAGTTGTCCACAATCATTTTTTGGCTTTCAAATTTATTTATGGGCAATTTAGTATTATTTCTTCAGGTCAATCAAAGAATTTTTCTGCGTAAGTTATTCATTCGAATACCTTAATTTATTTAAAAATTCTTTTCTAAAATTTGCAGCCAATATGTCAATTGTTGTAGTAATGGTAAAATAAATGGTTTGCGGCTCAAAAACTCGTCATCTTTCATTCCATTTTAACAATAACTTTTATTGTAAGCCGTCAAGTAATTGTAGAGAAAAATCATAACCATACTTAAGTGCCTTCGTCACTCACAAAAGAATTCTGAAAATAAATCATGGATGCCATTTCTATGATTTGTGAAATACATAAAATTGTGAGTAGCTTTTTAAAATCTTTTCCACCTGACAGCTTCGAAACCTACAGTCCCTCACAGGTATTATTGTGCCGTGACTTTTCGCGATTTCACTCATAGCCACAAAAAATAGTAACAATAGTGAAAGATTTGAAGACGTGTCTGACAATTTATTGAATTAATTTAGAAGAAAGGTCTAATTTAAATTCGATCATTGCCAAGATTTTTCTAGAAGTTTATTTCTAATATAATAATTATATTCCATATAATAATATTATATAGTGATGAAATAATTTAAAATATAACATAACAATGATGTAATATGATCATAACAATATTTCTAACAGTTAAAAGTAAAAAAATTTTTACAGAAGCGTGTAATCTTCCCATCCTATTCATATAATAATATTATATAATGATTAAATAATTTCAAATATAACACAACAATGATGTAATATGATCATAACAAAATATTTCTAACAGTTAACAGTAAAAAAAATTTTACAGAAGCGTGTAGTCTTCCCAAGAACCAAATAACCAAGTCCAAAACATTCCGTAAAGACCCCAACGTGATGATAGAGTTGCACTAACTTCCTGGCGGAGAACACGCAGCATCGAAGTTCAAACTTGCTCGTTAATTTGAAAGAGAAACGCCTATTGGACATCACAAGTTGTGTGTTACGTGGTGGATACATCACTTGAAAGTTCTGTAAAGTTTGATGCCATGTTTCTGATGCGCTGCCTTCTATGTTTTCCTTCATTAGCGAAACTTATAATTTTCTAATGGCATTACAGCATTGAAACTATTACAGAGTGAAATTTTCCATTATTTATTAGCAGAAGTATAAACGGTGTTCGCAGGTACATTCCAAATTGGCATTCACCAACATAACTCTGTGCAATTTATTTTTGTTAAATTAGCCTGCCACAAATACATTTGTTCAGTTCCAGTTACATGTTGTAGACTAAAGAATTAGTTTGGCTCAACAACTTTACTGATGCAATACATTTGGGCAACTATGCACGGCACTTCATTTCATTTTATTGTATGGCCAGCGACTTCCGACGTCTGTTATGCAGGAGTTACGTTAGCTTAATTTACGCTTGATCAATTCTAAATGTTACGACTTCTTGTTAATATGAGGCATAGAATTTATTATGAATATTTTGCTAATAATAATCGTAGCATTTTGTATGTATATAGCATTCACTCTGGTCGTAAAATTAAAATCTAAACTATGTCATAGTGATCTATTACATAATTTCAGATTGTATGCTTTTATTGTATATACTCGTATATAGGTGTCACATTTTACCACCTCTTCATAGACGAAAACTTTGTGATCAAAGATCAAAGACAAAACCAATAAATGAGCTGTTTTCATATTCAGCCTTCAATTCGACTTTTAAATTTTCCTTCATTGTAAGTTCTGCACTACAAAAAATATAATATTTACTAAATATTTTTGATGAATTCTCGTGCTTCTAATAGTGCCGCGCTGTCTCTGTTGCCCAAGGAAGTGGGATAACAACAAAGTCCTTGAGAAGCTGAAGACCCTGGAATGAAAACAGAGAACTTCACGAGCCCTTTTTTCTTGCCAGGTTAATTAAGTCGAGGAAGGAAGCTGCCTTCAAATTCTGAGAAAATCTCAATATTGCAGCACGTTGGCCAGCAAGCCACGAGGTCTGTGTCGTCAAGCGCCAGACGCACTTCGCTATATTAGCAGAAACTTCCTAACTTCAACTCCACAAGCGTTATACAACCCACTTCCTTAAGAAATCCAATAAAATAAAGTGATAAATAATCAAAAATTGATAGATTCTAACCCAATCATACTTAGAGAACAGAGTGTCCATAAAAAAAAATCGAGAAAAAGCACGAAGTTTGCTAAAAGAATTTCCTCTTTGTTGATGTAATCTTGCAAGGTATTGGAAATCCCTTGTGCATGGCGCAGCAAATTCGGCAGTCCATCAAAGTTTTTTACACGATAAATTTTTATTAAGAGCAGCTCTAATATATTGGCACGTCACCGGAGTAATCCTTCTCTGTCTTTAAAATCCCAGAACGCGTCCAGTCCCAAGCTGTGCATTTTGAATTGGCATGAAATGCGGTGCAAAATGCGGCGGTGAGTGGTGCGAAATGCGGTGGCGAGTGGTGCGAGATGCGGTGGTGAGTGGCGCGAGATGCGGTGGTGAGTGGTGCGAAATGCGGAGGTGAGTGGTGCAAAATGCGGAGGTGAGTGGTGCAAAATGCGGCGGTGAGTGGTGCGAAATGCGGAGGTGAGTGGTGCAAAATGCGGCGGTGAGTGGTGCGAAATGCGAATGCGGCGGTGAGTGGTGCGAGATGCGGCGGTGAGTGGTGCGAGATGCGGTGGTGAGTGGTGCAAAATGCGGTGGTGAGTGGTGCGAGATGCGGTGGTGAGTGGTGTGAGGTGTAGCGGTGAGTGGTGCAATTTTAAAACAAAATTCAAGTGCGCCTCTGCACAGAAAGTTTCTCCGACCACATTAAAATAAATTAATTTCCGAGTGAAACACATCCCAGCAGCGATCATCGTAGATAACATTTAGTATATAACATTTGATAACATTAAATGTTATTAAATCATCGTAATAGATAACATTAATACAAGAATCCTACTGATGAGAGAATATGGCTCGCATTTTGACCAAAGACTAGCGTTCGTGTTCATCTCTTGATTTATGATTCTCAGGATTAAATGAAAATATCTTAGTAAATAGTGAAGTAATAGTAAATAATTTAAAGAAAATCGTCAAAAAATCTTCAGCTACAATCCATTTAATTTCTTACTGAATTGAAATTGGGCATTTTCACGCTGGAATTACCAAAATTTACAAAATATTTGGTCAATGCTGCACCTAACCTTAAATTCGACTCCAAACGACATGAGGAAAGTAAAGCTCTGATTTCCAGCCTCGCCTGAGGAGAAATAATTAATTTTAAGCAAAGAAAAACCCCTTAAAAATTCTTTGCACTCGTCGGCTCAGAGAAGCGTTGCATGGAGAATGCAACGGCCGTGAGATTGAATAATAAAGCTGGTATAACTCATGAGCATTTACTTGGGGTCAAAATTTTGCACCAGACGTGACGGAAGTAAGTGAAAAATTTTGTAACTAAGATGAAAACATAACATAAAGTCACGCGTATGATGAAAATTTTGAGAACGGTGGATGAATTGCGCCAACAAATATAAGCTAGACAGGACGGAATAGAAAACATCAAAGCATTTTAAATCCCAACGGTACAGCCAGATTTTCATGTAGATAATCCATGAATTATTTTTCTGTAGTGGAAATGTTTGATGTAAAATACGGAACTCAAACACGCAGGAACAAGAGCAACAATCTAAAAATTAATATGTATGGTAAAATCGACTACTCTTCTATTATTATGGCTGTAAGCTAACTTATATAATATCTGTAATCTAATGCGGATCGTTTGGAAACGGATGAGAATATAAATTAAATTATTATTAGCAATAATTTTTGAGACGAGAAAAATACGAGACAAAATACCAGATAATAATGTCACTAGATTAATTGAATCGCAGATTCACTAGAAATTTAAAAGCGAAGAAAACTCCATAAAAATTCAGCATATCTCTATTGAAAACGTTCCGGAGACCAGCTCCTTCATCAGTTCGATAAATCTAGAACACAAATACAATCAGAAAATTAATAAAGTTTGGAGGCAAAAAAAAAATGAAATACCAGACAAATAAGCTCATCGAAGATTTATCAAACTGACGATGGAGCTGGTCACCGAAACGTTTTCAATAGAGATATGCTAAATTTTTGTGGTGTTTTCTTCGCTTTAGAATTTCTAATAAATAGGCTGAAGTTGAGTGCAGAGAAGGTAAAGCTGCACGCGGGGTCAGGAGTTTATTGAAGTCTCAGCCAACTTCCCAGCTGAGGGAGAACTTCAGAGCTGACGATTTTCTGGGACGATGAATTGCTTCGCCGTAAAGGCATTACCATAAAATGCGTTAGAGATTTAGGGGCGAGCCAAACTCGTGCGAAACTTCTTCAGATTTCAAGCCATAAAAATGCGTACACTCGAATATTATTAGTATTAACTCGAATATTATTAGTACACTCGAGTATTATTACCGCGATGAATTTAAAAGAAGAACAAAATTTAATGAATCAGCGTCCAATTTTATTGAAAAAATATGAATTTTTCCTCATTTCACAACAAACGAACTAGTCCTAAAATATTTAGATAACCTCGAGAATAAGGTATTAAATTATAATACAATTTTGTGTTGTATAAGAAATTTTTCGTCGAGGATGAAAGCAAGCGTGACCGAGGAGGGTCGTAAGTTGGTTAAGGAAGAGACTCTCAAAAATGTTGCCCTCGTCGTCACTTCACCACCTCATCTTATCCAAACTTAAGAGCTCGAGTGCTAACTCCAGTTTACGATCATCACCGAACTTACGATCAAAATTTGAATTTTACAGTATCTTGCATTAGAAGCCCGAGGCAAGAAAGTTTTTAAAGCTTTCGCAAGTTCTAAATGATGGTACCATCGGTTTATATATGAGTCAACGGTTAACACACTTTATTTTCAACATGATTGAACATGATTGTTGATAAGCTAATGGCAACGACATCGCAGTTTGCATGTCCTCAATGCTCAAAACATTACGAAGCTCTCGCCATATCTCGTATGGTGACCAAATTCACACGCTTGAAGATCAATATTTCATACGATTAAGGTTTAAAAAAATAAAAAATAATATGGTTGCACCTTTGCTAGATCAAACAAAATATTATACAAGGCTACCCATTGCACATTTTATATGATTTTTGGTTGCACCTATTAGAATCACTTATTTTCGAACAATTTAAACAATACATTTCTTAATCCCATTCAAATTCAATATGGAGAACAGTTTACAAGTTTATATCCTTGTGAACTTTGCACGGCGATGTTCGCAGTTGGGACAGCAGCCTTGAAATTGATACCTTGAAGTGCAAAACCCAATCAGGACCTTGATTGTTCCTACTGAAAATTCTAACTCTAATAATTGTCAGTACCTTGAACCTCGTAACTCCAAAAGACGTAATTGCAGACACAGCAAGTCGCGTTGCGGAGGAAGCAAGCGAGATGGAAATGTCCTCCCAACAACGGCATTTATTGAACGTGGAATAAAATAGAAGAGTTCATGGCACGAGGTCATGCGCATGTTGCGTGTGCATCTCCAGAAACCAAGAGCACAAACTAAATTTTATTGTGTCAAATGCATTATTTTTCTTAATTTCAAGATTAGTCGCGAGGAACGACTCTTCACGTCGGGTGAAAGTTACTTGCAACTCAAGCCGTCAAAAATTGGAACGACCCAAACCGAAAGTAAAATGTCCATAAACTTGAACAAAGATGACTTATTTGGCCACCACTCATGTAGTTGTGCGGTGCGGTTCACTGCACTAGGAAGTCAATTAGAAGTATAAACTCAAACAGCCGGTATACGTAGATGCAATGTCTCACTCAATGGTTGGTGAAGATATGATAACTATATCCGAATACTTATGTAGAATTTCTGTTGTTCATAAACTCTGTGGTGTTTGTACTCAACATTTGCATATCCCTCGTCTCATGCAACTCCGAGTTAAAGCGCAATGCATTGTATTGTAAATGAATATTCCATTTAAAAAACTCATGCATAAAATATGAACCCAATTCAAAGTTGAATGCATCCGAAGTTAAAAGAACTTGAAGAAGCCCACTTTTCCGTCAGTTACAAGTTTCTTTTGAGACACAATTAAATTCTCCATGAATAATTTCGCACAGCGAGCTCGCCTCAACTTCTCGTTGAAAAGAAGTAGCGTCGACAGTTCGCTTCTGAAGACGAAACTTTTCCTGGCGGCTGTCATTTAGAATTTATTTCTTGCTGGAACTTTGGAAGAAGAGAATTTTTACAGCGATCAAAATTTTGAGTTTCGCTTGGAAATAATTATTTTCGATTATACTCGCTCACAGCAGCAGAAAACAATAAACTGTGCATTTATATATATAATTGCGAGTGTAAACGATCGCAATTTAAATGGGTATTGATCTGCACAGTTGTAAGATTTTACTTTAAATTCACGCTTCGAAAGAATAATTTCGAATGTTGAGTAAATTGGAAAAGAATTTTACAAAAAAGTTTCGAATGCAGATTACTCCATTAATCCCGACAGACTCAAATTACGAACATTGAATTTATCAAAATAATCGTATTATAGATTTCAAATTAGATAGAGGCGCGTCAGTATAAATACATATTTTCACGCCATAAAATATTTTCTGTAAAAATTTAAAAAAAACATCAGACATGATTTCGTGTTTGGGCATAAACCACACAGTATTTTTTTATTCGCGCCAGTCCACCCAATTATCGCAAACGCGGAGACTTTCGTACATTTTACAATGGCACAACAGTTGTTCTCCGGCCACATGATGCCGCAGATGTAACAGCAGTTACTGCCAAATGTTAACTCATTGCGCCGATTGCAGCTTAAAATATTGCAACGTTATTGCACCGAGACAATCCGAACGCCTTCAGTAAAGACGCTCGGTAAAAAGACGTATAGATGCGACTGTAGGAAATGCAAGTTGAATAAAATTGAATTTCAACTTTCGTTACAATTGCAGGAGAGAATGCCCATTGGAGATAAAAATCGCAGATAGCTAGAACGTGAGATTTTTAGTTCCTAGTTTAAACAAATAACACTTCTGTCTGGGAATAGTTTTTTGATACAAATACTCATATGTTTACCAGCCGACCTATAGTTAGATACGTACGACTGGTACGAGTCCACTGTGTCACTGAGAGCTTGCTTAGACGCTGAGTATACAACATATGTTACGAGGACGAAAACTGGTGGACGGCAGTACGAAGTCTATACATGGGCTTTATAGACTTGGTAAAGTCACTAGTGCCTTCATAAAGCCCCCAGTAACTGACAAGTACGCCGTCATGTAACTAGCGTTTGAGCTACTCCGCCCTAACGGTCGACGTCTTAAATTTATACCTCTAATATAATAATCTCTAATATCGCCTCTAATATCGTATAATAATCTCTGATAATATCTATAATATCCACCTCGTACCGAGATAAGTTCTATAGAAAGATGTGTATTGCTTATCCCACACGTACTTAGTCAACGTAACCCTGTCCTTAGGTTCAGTCAGAAATATTTTATACTATTTCTGGCACTATTAATATTGCCACCTGACATTACTCGCCGCAGCATTATTATCCAATATTTATCGCGTATCCTGCTAATATTATTGCCTTTGTAGTGCATTTTCTCATTTATGGAAAAAATGCCCTATTGTGCTCGTCATGTCCGTCCGTCTGTCCGTCCGTCTGTCCGTCCTTGACTTCACGTTTTCGTCGACGAGAAAATACGCTCTCTGTCACTCACTGCAGTGAGTGCTGAGTTATATTTTTATGTTTATACATGGAGCGAACGAGCATTGCATGCGATCCACAAATAAATGATATTTACAATTTCAATTAATTTGCAAGTAATTAACGCAATCAATTGCGCCGCTGCAAGTACAGCAAAATTAACTAACGAAATTATTTATTGTTGGAGCATAATTAGTATTTGGCTTTTGCCGCGGTATTGGATTTATCGGGGTTAATTAACGAACTTAAATTTACTGAATTAAACTTAAATTTAATTCGTTCAGTAAATTTAAACTTAAATTTACTGAGCGAGATCAATGTTCGCAGGAATCATTTGTTGCAAAATTTTGCGCATATACTCGTTCGTAAATTATTATACATGTTAAAACCACGGAGAGTATTTAAATACTTTCCATTGATGTTTGAGGGACACTGTTGATCTGATGCCTGTATTTCTCATGCATCGCTCTCGTCCTCCCACCAGCTGTGCTTCATTAAAATAATGACTTATGATAATATTTCTTTGAGTGGAAAATGATATTCAGAGACACATGGAAAATATTATTATTATTCCGTGACGTAATTGATTGCATAATTTAGAGCGCATCGCTGAGCAGCTGTATAATATGGCAGCTGTGCCAGTGACAGCTGTATAATATGGCAGCTGTGTCAGTGACAGCTGTATAATATGACAGCTGTGTCAGCGACAGCTGTATAATATGGCAGCTGTGTCAGAGGCAGCTGTGTCAGCGACAGCTGTATAATATGGCAGCTGTGTCAGCGACAGCTGTATGATATGGCAGTTGTGTCAGTGACAGCTGTATAATATGGCAGCTGTGTCAGTGACAGCTGCGCAAAATTATCATGAACATCGACAGAAGATAAAAATTTTCCGTTGATGCTTGCCGTGCGCGGTAGGAGTGAGGATGCCATATATGTAGTTTGTAGTGAAAATTCATAAGCGAGACGCTTTGATCTTCGGAAAATTTACAAACTTATTTGTTATCCGTGAGGTTGGCTATCTTGCCCATCATGTTACTGGTTCCCTTTGATCAAATTGCAGCCGACAATTCTTTTCACCTCTTGAAAGCCTCTTCCTTGGTTTTATAAGGACACAATGCTGGACAATGCAACACTAGATAACGTGCTCGTAGAGAGGTCTGGCTCGCACAATAGAGGTCTGTCATATTAGAGGCACAATAGGACAAGGATGTGTATTGTCTGGGACTTCTCTGCAGCGCCAGACTCGGCTTTGCTGTTGCAAGGGCGACCTTCTGGAGAATTGTTTAGTATTGGTCATATGAGTCATATGAGTGGGGTGAGTATGAATGTGGAGGATTCAAATGAGAAGAGAGTCGATGAGATTGCAGATAAGAAAAATACGTATTCCAGTTGACAATGAATGAATGTAAAAACGGAGAATTTTGAGGGATGAATGTAAATATGACGGGCGAACAGGGACATTCAAAACAGTATGTTACAGGATGAGTAACAATAAGGCCTATGAGATTTGACACACAGTATGAGTGTGAATGAATTTTTTGCTATTGAGCGGATGACGATTAATGGAGATGCGGGCAATGTTTCGGACTGTAGATGACATTGAATGTTTTTTTATTAAATTATATTACTGATTGACACCCAAGACCCAAAATAACATAGGATGACTACCCCGTATCCATAAATCACATTTATACGTTATCATTCACCGGCATCAAAAGTTGTTTGAATTTTAACAACGCACGGCGTACGATGACTGAATCCAACTCATGAATTTTAAATAACACAATTTTCCCTGCAGGGTTAGAGGTCTCGAGGCTCTGCAGTTCATGTTGCTCTTCTTTGCACAACTGATTTAATATATTATGGAAAGTATGCAAAGTCTGATTCAAAATTACCTAACATTTAAACAAAATTTGAAACTTGCGCAGGCTTATCCCGCCCACATCGCCAGACGCAGCCTACGCAATATCTGTGATGAAAAAATGAACGTGATTTACAAAGTAGGAAAACCGGCGGGGGCGGCACGCCATTTTTTATTGCGATCCTTACTAGCGATGGTGAGTGATGAATTTAAGAACTGATGTAGCCCACGCGTGTTGATTGTGAGAATTTGTCACGCGTGTTGATAGTGAGAAGTGAACCTGCCACGCGTGTTGATAGTGAGAACCTGTCACGCGTGTTGATAGTGAGAACCTGTCACGCGTGTTGATAGTGAGAACCTGCCACGCGTGTTGATAGTGAGAACCTGCGGAGTGCACATGCATTTTAATAATGAGAACCTTTATACTGCCCATGCTTGTTTATAGTGAGAACCTGTCTGCTGCGTTTGACTACAACTCTTCTTCTGCCGACGCCATTGGCCCACGGCCTTCCTTCTTATATATATGGTCAATTTCAAAAATATTTTTTATTTGATCAATTTTTAATATCATTTTAGTTCATATGAGTGCTTGAATTGGAACCCCATAAACTAGCATAAATATCCCACAAATAATAAACGCAAAGCTTTTGAGAACTTTTGATTTAAATGGCGTATAAATTAGCTTTTAATTTTAAAAAGCACTTCAGTGATGAGGATACAGTCTGCAAATATAAGTTGTCTGGTCAAGTATAGGTAAACATTGTCTTAAGGAACTCAAGTTTAGGAGAACAGAATTCCAAGCATCACAAACTCGGCCATAACAGCATAGCGTTCATTGCTGTGCTAGAAATAAAGAAACGTATCGGGTAATAATCGAATATGTAAAGGTACAAAACATGATCAGTAAATTTAGAGATACCAAATTAGATAGAAATATTTTTTAATCTACTGATTACACTGAATGAGGCGGAATGCGTTTAAAGGTGCGCCGCCCGCCTTTCTCCACACTCGTCGGTGTTGAAGTTAAAGGCGTATGCTAAGCTGCTTTAAAACGCCCATGAATATCCAATGACATTTCCTAAAAAGTGGAGAGTGGCATAAATATCTTTTTAGGTTTTAATGAGAAGGCGAACAGCGTTTCTAAATAAGAATAAGAATAAATTAATTTTGGAAGGACTTCAGAATATGAAATGTAACACACCGACGTTAGAAAATAATTACCGCAACAAGCCAAATTTGATTTAGTTGGATTTAATAAGTCATGAAGTTAATTGAATGGGTAAAAGCAGCAGGTCATATAAATTTAGAATAATTAAATTATTGCTTACAAATGGCTGCTTTATATTCAAATCCCAGACAGAATCAGCATTGAAAAGTAATTAAGATCGAGGAATAAATTTGTCTATCTGCTGCTCTATCTGCGTAAAATACTCATCACAACAATTTTTCTGCTTTATGAATGTAAAATTATAATTAGAACAAATTCTGATGTTTCATTTACATAAAAAACACATTCTAATAAATTCTGCAGCTTTATGCGAGTAATAGCTCAAGATCTCAGCGCTGAACTTCGAGACACTCATCCGACGTTGCTTTGTACCTAAAACCTCATTTCCAGAAAATCAGAACATTCTTAAAACCAGAATAGCTAATGCGGTGGCCGGTGCAGCTGATGCGGTGGCCGGTGCAGCTGATGCGGTGGCCAGTGCAGCTAATGCGGTGGCCGGTGTAGCTAATGCGGTGGCCGGTGCAGCTAATGTGGTGGCCGGTGCAGCTAATGCGGTGGCCGGTGAGAAAGCGACTTCTCAGGGCCATGTTCCGGACCTTCCACTCATAAAAATAAAGATGCTTTGTCCCAATAGCAATGAATTTCTTATCCTTTTGAGAGCCATTGTGATCCAGTTGTCACGGCAGAAGGATGTATCATTGCTGCATGCAGATAGTGTGTCACTATTTGAACAATATGATCCATTGGATCCATTCACTATTTGACGCGAGACAAATTGCCGACGAATGGGTCGGTCACCGGCGCGAGACAATTAAATTGCTTACCGAATGATACAATTTCGTTCCTGCAACATTGCGACCTTCGAAGGCAATTCAAAATTGGGACTTAATGACTTGTTCATCACCAAATGCAATCCGAATTGGTATTTAAACTTATAAAATAAAAATTTCCAACCATGTAATCTAAATTTCGCAAGATACGATGTTCAAAATTACTACCTAAATAGTTTAACAAAAGTTATCATGTAAGATTAAATTGTACGCTTATTTATTCATTTTATGACTTTCGCCAGGAAAAAATTCTGTTCCGATTTTAGTTGCTGTTTTCTAGAGGTGCCCGCGAGTCGTCTTAAGGTTTGAGTGCACCGCCATTAACAAGAAGCTCAGGTCTTAACGTCGCAGCAGCAAAACTTTATAAAGAACGCAAGTCGCCCCAAATCGGAGGAGTGGGAAATCTTCATCAGTTTTATGGTCCCCAAATGCAGGGGAAGACGTGACGTGTGAACGCAAGAAGCGGCAGGCAGGCCAAGGATGTGAGGACGACGGCGGAAATTAAAGCCGTCGAAATAAAAGTTTTTAATGACGTATTTGATGAAATTATTTGTCTATATCATTTGGTTAAAAATAGTTGTATAAATAAGCGCCAACAGTAGTTCACTGTATGAAATTCAGAAGATAACTCTAAAGAAGGTAGAATCGCAACATAAGGCGTAGTCCAGAAGAATTGAAGTTCTTTCCTTGAGAGTTCCAGACGATTTTCCGAAGCCTTTGCCTACAGGAGGATCGCCCTACATTAGTGAGGTCACGTTACCGATAACTACTCAACTTTAATATTCTTTTCAACATATTAATTTATAAGATTATGAGAAGTGAGGCGTAGAATCCGTTCAGGTGTTAATTAATTCCCAGCGGGCACAGTAAATATGACAATGCATACAAATGTCTGGTCCCAAACGAGCACCACTCCATCGCCAGACCAAGCGAAAGTCTTCCAATTAACTCTTGCAGGTCAACCTGAGGCGGAAGATATACAGAGGCCGTCACTCAAGTCTCAACGAATTCATCGACAATACAAATTCTTCTCGTGAAAGCTCAACTTACATTGCAACGGTACATTTGTGCTTTACCATTTCAGTGCTTGAAATGGAGATGAACTCTAATCTGTAGAAAACTCTCACCAAATTTTTCAACATGATCTAAGTCTAAAACTGATAATCGTCTCGTTCCTTGTTAAAATAGATTCTCGATACGCGACAGATGTTTTAGGTAGACAAGAGCCGTAAATATTGGGCAGAGTTCTGAGAGTTTTACTATTGGCTTGAGGCGTCACTCTGTAGTAAAGGGCAAAGCTCGAGAGAATGTCAGCCTGAAGCATGAAGCAGAACTTCTTCGCATCGACGCACGCGGTCGATAATATCGGAGGCTGGCGACATACTCTTATATTGCTAAATGATCTGTTCTTATACTGAGAAGCGAACTATTCTTACACTGAAAAGTGACCTTAAACTGACACTGAGAAGCGACCTTTTCTTCCACTAAAAAGCGACCTTTTCTTCTGCTAAAAAGTGACCTTATCGTCCACTAAGAAGCGACCTTTCCTTACACTGAGAAGCAACCTTTTATTCCACTAAAAAGCGACTTTTTCTTTCACTAAACCGCAACCTTTTCTTCCACTAAAAAGCGACCTTTTCTTTCACTAAAAAGCGACCTTTTCTTTCACTAAAAAGCGACCTTTTCTTTCACTAAAAAGCGACCTTTTCTTTCACTAAAAAGCAAACTTTTCTTCAACTAAAAAGCGACCTTTTCTTCCACTAAAAAGCGACCTTTTCTTTCACTAAAAAGCGACCTTTTCTTTCACTAAAAAGCAAACTTTTCTTCCACTAAAAAGCGACCTTTTCTTTCATTGAAAAGCGAAATTTTCCTTCAGTAAAAAGCTACATTTTCTTCCACTAAAAAACGACCTTTCCTTCCACTAAAAAGCGACATTATCTTCCACTAAAAAGCGACATTTTCTTTCATTAAAAAGCGACACTTTCATCCACTAAAAAGCGACCTTTTCTTTCACTAAAAAGCAACTTCTTCTTCCACTAAAAAGCGACCTATTCAGCCACTAAAAAGTGACTTTCTTTCACTAAAAAGCGAACTTTTCTTTCACTAAAAAGCGATCTTTTTGCCACTAAAAAACGACTCTTTCTTCCACTGAAAAGCGATCTTCTCTTGCACTGAAAAGCGACATTTTCTTACAATATAAAGCGACCTTTTCTTACTCTAAAAACGACATTTTCTTCCACTAAAAAGCGACTTTTTCTTACTCTGATAAGCGACCAGTTCTTACACTGATAAGCCACATTTTCTTCCACTAAAAAGCGACCTTTTCTTACACTAATAAGCGACCAGTTCTTACACTGATAAGCGACATTTTCTTCCACTAAAAAGCGACCTTTTCTTACACTGATAAGCGCTTAGATATTAGATATTACACTGATACTTAGACTGATGAGCCACATTTTCTTCCACTAAAAAGCGACCTTTTCTTACACTGATAAGCGACTAGTTCTCACACTCGGACGGACCGAACGCCTAGGACTTCTCTCGTCTATTTGGCGCTCGACTTGCAAGCCCAGCAACTCAATCTGTTGGAGGTGACCGGATTCCTGTTATTTATTGGTGAGAACTTTCTTAGTTCAACATGGTCAATAGAGAACAAATTTTTGGAGAAAGCACCGCGAATGATGAATAAAATTTTTTTGAGTAATCTCATCATTTTGGCTGGACATTAACGCATCTTATTCTAAGAGTTATTGATAATAACTCCCAATAATCAATAGCGAGAAATTTTTTGATGCGAATGCGTTCTGTGAAAGTTTCATCAATTTTTAGATCACATTTGAAATCGAGTCTTTATTTGCTTAATTATTGGGAATTATTATTAGTATTATTAAGCCTAATAATAATAATTATTATTATTACGCTGAGCGCCGAAAAAATGGAAATTATATTTTGTTCCGGATAATTTCCGATGCGAAACCTCCGTCAAAAAATTGTATGAATATTGAAGAGGTAGTAAATTCATATCATATAAATAATATACTCTTAGCGTTTATATACATAAATCAAACACATTAACTTCACAGCTAATGATATGAAATTTCACTGCAGATTTTGAAATGCACAATAAATGCGCTTTTAAAAAAAATTGAGCTGCAGGCTGCTCACAACTACGGTGTACTAGTGACTTCTTCAATGAATTTCTGATTTTTCAGTACACTTTTTATAATAAAAATTAATAATTACAAACAATAATTAATTACAAATAATTAATTCAATTCATTAATAATTACAAATAACTAATTCGATTTTAGCCTTGCAGATTCTCAATTGGAAAACTAGGCACTTAAGCGTCGTAACTTTAATGACAAGAAATTCTTAAGGAAAATTGAAAAATGAGCAAAAATTGATTGGTTTGAAGATTAAATTTATCGAATAATTAATTAAAAGTTCGAATAGACTGCAATAAAGGACATTCCAGGACCATCGTCCATCGGGAGAGCTGAGGCATCTTGATGAGCGCAGTCCATCTCCTGCAGTGCTCACTCAGAAAGATATATGGCTCATATTAACCGAATAGTGACGCACTTTCTCGTCCACAGCACGAGCAGTGAGTGGACATTGAAACGCCTCCTCTTTACATGGCTAAACTGGGTCACGATGACCCACAAAAAGGCAAAAGTGTATCGTTATTTCGACAGCCTCATTCCTTATATCGCATCCCGCGCATCGCCGGCCACACGACGGGCGCCAAAATTACCGAACTTCGCTTTTTTAAAATTTTTTTATAATTTTCAAGCTAGAAATTTCAAGCTTATCTTGAACGTTCAAGATAAAAAATAAATGACAGTCAATACTTTGGTTAGCAGCTGACAATTCAATAGTTATCACTCAATTCGTATTAATTTCCGACTCGATAGAAAAGCACAAGAAAATGTGTTTTTCTCGTGGTCCTTTCATTATTGCAGAATCTTCAATAAATTGCTTCAAATTTCTTGTGCAGTCCACAGATAAATTAAAATGTGAGAGTCAAGAGACAAGATCTCAAAGCTCCGGACACACCCACACCACACAACCTCTTCTACCGAGCGCTGGGGCGGCACTAAAGCTGTGAACGTTGAAGTGTCGGCACCGCGGGGGCCATGACGGGTATATGAGGGGGTAGAGGGGGGTGATGGGTATAGTTATGGGGTAGAGGGGAATTATGGGTATGGTTATGGGGTAGAAGGGAATGATGGGTATAGTTATGGGGTAGAGGGAATGATGGGTATAGTTATGGGGTAGAGGGGAATGATGGGTATAGTTATGGGGTAGAGGGGGGTGATGGGTATAGTTATGGGGTAGAGGGGAATGATGGGTATGGTTATGGGTAGAGGGGGATGATGGGTATAGTTATGGGGTAGAGGGGAATGATGGGTATAGTTATGGGGTAGAGGCTGATGATGGNATTAGACCATATAGGCCTGTCGCCGAATCTTAACATTGCAGAACATCTACAGCTTGTTAATGGTTTTTCTCAGCTGGTTTTCCAGTGCAAACGCTGGTTCGGAACGCTAAGTTAGGTGTGCGTGAAAAGGGTGCGTGAACTTGGCCTTTAACGCTATACGTAGAAATGAAGCGGTCAAAAAAATTCTGAAATTGCTCGCAGGAGCGTATTGTTAATGACTGGGCAGTAAATCTATCTATTGAGCCTTCGCTTCATTTACGCGCGCAATTAACATCGTCGCCCAACATAAACAAACCGCGTGATTACCGCGCCTACGTCTGTCTCTTATACACATCTAGATGTGTATAAGAGACAGACTCTGCTCTCGTCGCTGATACCTACAAGACTGTGCCATCCCTGGGCGCAACTCAGCCAAGCGACTCCTCTGTTCACGCAGGTTTGACGAGGGCATCCAGCGATATCCACAACAGAGTTTCAGCTGCAAACTTCAACGTAGATGGCAATTTTAGAGGGAGTGCCACCAAGCCACATGGCGGTGCTGCCATGTTCGAAACCTCGCAACTTGCTGGCGTTGCTGTGGATTCTAAGAGTTCGTTGCTACCCATGCAGTACGACCTGTCTCTTATACACATCTAGATGTGTATAAGAGACAGTATGTGGACTTAACGATACAATTGCCGAATATATAATAATTGCAGGATTAATTGCTGTTAACTAAGCGGTCAACGACTAAAAGTTAGCTCGTCGCCGTGAAGCACTATACTGAGTACCATTTACATGCATATTCTCTATTGAATTTACAGATTTATTATGTTAAATTCTTCGGGCGTACAGCAAGAGAGTAATGGTTTTTCATTTTATTTAGCCATGAATCTGCATTAAATCAATTTGTCCAAAATTCCCTTTCTTTTGTCTTGAAAAATCTCAAGGAAGACAACTGAGAAGGCAAAGGCGAGGAAATTTTTTTAGACTAATCAAGAAGCGAGGACAACGAATGAATTTATACCGTTTAAGCCATAAATTTTAAGAAATGTACAAATGTGCGAAATGTTCAAGAAATGGTTCTTATTAACCGACTTCATCGGTTATAAATTTATCGGATCAAAACATCAACAATTTTTCTCTGCACCCAAAAAATAAATTAAGATGTTGCCGTATGTAACTAAAGTCCGCTCACTCAGCCTTCTTCCAAGTCTGGAGAGCCTTCACAAACTCTCGACACGAGTTCTCGGAGCTCAAGTTTATTAGCCCAACTTTGTGCTCAAGCGAAACAGCTTTGGCATTGAACGGCCGACACCAACAGAGATGTTCTTCAAGCCATTTTTCAACTTCGTAATTTAAAACTCTTCGCAAAAAAATTACGTCTATGATCAGAATTTTGTCCGCGTGTAATTTAAACCGCTCCCTAAAGAAACTCCAACAAACAAGTTTTGTAGCCAGTACCCTTGTGCTTAAAATTTTGACCTCATACATATTTAGCCAAACAATGATCGTAAGATCTCAAAAGATTCTCCTAGCTTGTTTATCCCGTCTCTCGTTACCGTCACATGTAACGTCACCACGTCTCGAACTTCACCCCCCTGTCCAGCACCGTGTCAGGCCCGCACGCTGTGACTTATTATGTCATCAGTAGCCACGGCATCCTTATAAAAGGGTGCGTGACACACGGTTTTATCTCTCAGAGTTAAAGGGGCGACTGCATTAAAGTTGTAGCCTTATTTGGTGCTGTAGCTATTTCGCTGCTGCCCGTGCTGCTGCAGTGGCACTGCTGTGCAGCCGCTGGTGCTGTGGAGCTGCTGGTGCTGTGGAGCTGCTGGTGCTGCTGGTGCTGTGATGCTTCTCACTTCACTCAAAAGGTCGCTGGAGCAAATTTTTCAGCTGCTGCCGTCAGTGCTGCTGTCCGCGGTAATGCCATTGCCGCTGTTGCTGATCTCGCAAGTTCTTATGAATTTTTATGCAAAGTTAACTACCGTATGATGCTATAAAAGCTACCGTATGATTAATTAAAAAAACTGATCAAAATTGCGAGGGTCTGGATCAATTCATAGAATTTTAGATGTGCATTAAAATTTACTCATGGGACTAAATATGTTGGAGAATTAGAACGCACTTGCACGAGAATTTCTAATTGAACAAAAGAACACAAACAAAAACAAGTGTGTAAACATGAACACCGCACGCAATGCCGACACAAGGCTCACAATGCACAACAATAACGGGAACAGGAAATTCGTAACAAATTTACGAAGGATTTGGAAATAACAAAATCGTACCTGCAGGAATTGCAGAACAAAAATGAACTAAATCAATAATGCGTGGAATTAATGGATAGGAAGTGGAGATAAATTTTTCATTCTGCATCGGAAGTAGCAGTAGTAATTAGTAATAAAAATTAATGCATAACCTGATTGTGAATTGGTATACGAAATTTATTTTAACGATTTACTCCAACACTTTCATTATTGAAATACGAGCTGATTAGTTTTAGAGAAGAGTTGAGGAAATGTTTCTGTATTGAATTGAACAAAAATCTTCGAACTTAAGACAGATGATTTTCACAGGTTGGTGTAGGACGAGGCCGACGACACCTGCTCTGACGTGGGCACGGCCACAGGCATCAAATTGACGCGTGAGTACGAAGCTGAGGCGTTCAAATAATCCTGGTATGACGCAAATGACTGTTGTTGTTGTTGTAGGGTTGGGTAGGCATTGCTAGCAGCGTTGTAAGTCTCGACTCTTATGGGACCAGGTTCTTGAGAATACAAAGTTCTAATAGAGCGATGCGTGGCGATCACATTAGAGTTCTGTCCAGCACAAACTCCTGTCGAAGGCACCATGCCGTACTGCATGGGTAGCAACGAACTCTTAGAATCCACAGCAACGCCAGCAAGTTGCGAGGTTTCGAACATGGCAGCACCGCCATGTGGCTTGGTGGCACTCCCTCTAAAACTGCCATCTACGTTGAAGTTTGCAGCTGAAACTCTGTTGTGGATATCGCTGGATGCCCTCGTCAAGCCTGCGTGAACAGAGGAGTCGCTTGGCTGAGTTGCGCCCAGGGATGGCACAGTCTTGTAGGTATCAGCGACGAGAGCAGAGTTCATCAGCTGGCCGGCGTGCGACATAGGAATGTTTTTTGGGGTTGACGTCAAATTATACGGAGTTGACGGTGTAGGAAAAGCCGTTGATGAAGGAGTAGCTGTCGGGAGAGCCAAGGTTCGAATCATTTAACAAGGTATCACAACTTAAAACTTTGTTCATGACAAAATTTAGTTAAACAAATGCCAGAAAAGGCGTGATGTACCACCTGCGGTATGACCATGAAATAAGTACATAATTTCAAAGTTTTTAAATGCCGTTCATAATGCGTTAGAAAATGTAATTATTAATATCATTGATTTGCGGTTTCTGTTCATTCTTAATGTTAGGAAGGTACATTATAAAAGTAAAAAATTGGCTCGTAGGTACGTTTTTTTACAAAAAATTGGTATGGATAAAATAGAGAAGCGAGTAGATGTTCCGTTTCAAAATAAATTACATTTATAGAACGCAGCAAGAAGATATACTTGTATTTATCGATATGAGTTGTGATCGAAAATAACAGTAAATAAATGCGGAAATATTTGAACAAATGACTAACCTGCAAGATGTTCTGTATATAACTTAGCAGCGGCTTGGTGTTGAATATGTTGAGTATTTTGTTGATAGTTGACTTGTTCTTGAAAGTGGCTGGCATGAGGTTGATTTGGGAACCGTAGTTGATGATTAGTTGGTTCAGGGTAGAATGATTGTTGAGTTGCCAGGAAGGTTGTTTGCAAGTTTGGTTGAGGTTGTTGGAATTGAACCAATTGGGAAGAGGTTTGATGTTCTAGTTGAGGTCCTTGAAGTCCTACATTAAATTTCTGGACTTTCATTCGCTGGATATTCCTGGCATCTGCACCAGGTGCATGATCGTACACCACTGATTCCTCGCCTCGCTGGTGCAGGACTTGGGATTGTGCAAAGGCAGCTGCCTCGTTCCCGGACGAGAATCGCTGGTCCCCCACACCGTTAACATCTGAGGTTTTGACTGGTGGAACTCCAGTAGGATTCATGATCTGGCGCTCGACCATCACTGGGGCAGCGTGATCATCATAGACTTGGTAAGAAATTGGCAGTGCAGAAGGATGGGTGAAATTTTGCGGATTTTGACGATCAGATCTTGATGGAATGCCACTGGCCCAGTTTAGGCGGTTTGAAAGCGAGTGCACCTCAATCCGGGAGTTGAACCCCACATTTGAGGGTAGCTCATGTCCATTATAGGAAGAAGGCTCGTGAGACAGTAGCTGCAGGTTATTGTTGTTCTCATCGTTTTTGTTGGCGTCAACGCTGCGCGGATATTGCTGCATGGTCGCATGTGAAGCATGAACATCATTTGGCTTCTGAGAGTTCGGAGCCATCATAGAATGACTTGGATCGCCAACAGAAACGGGGTCAAAATTATGCTGAGATGTCATGCTTTTATGGTGGTCACAGTTTCCACAATTGCCAGATTGTCCCAAAGTACGAGAAGCCTTAGCTCCAGATTCTTTAGAAAGGCCTGGAGCTACACATGGGACGGGGTTTTGCTCGCTGGGCAAAGTCTTGTCAGAATCCATTGGGGGGTGGAATTTTCGCATGTTCCGGGACATTATATAATCTTGATGAACTGCTTCAGGTCCCATTTCAAGGCACTTCATTATTTCACACCACATTGTGAAGGAGGGTTCAGTTGGACGATGGTCTTTCAAATACGGTGAAAGGTAGCGAGTTTTGTACAGATGAAGAGTGTCGGCTCTCAAAGAAGCCTCAATTCGTTTCAGGGCATAGAACAGACCTTCTACGACCCCTGAATTCAGAGCTTTCCGACGATCGGAGCAACACTGCTTGCAAGATGATGAATTTTCAGTTCCCGAAGCTTGATTTGATGGAAGCGGGAGGTTTTCTTGTAGTTGGCTATTATTTCCTCCGTTTGTCCCTGGTTCTACGCAAAAATCATTGGAAGTTGCGTTCGAACGTCGGATCTTGATTTTTAAGTTAGTTTCATTCAGAACTGACTCTTTAGAATCACTGAGATTAGAGTGAGATTGTGAGGAAGCCTCCTCTTGGGAAGACAGCTGTTGACGTTCATCCGAGTCCGACGCTTCCTTGTAACTTTTTCCTGCTCTACAGGCAGCTCGCGTGTCAGCTGAACTGGACCGATGAGACGGTGGCACTCGGCGCTGGCAGCTCTCAGAGACGTCAGGCTGTGAAGTGGGCGTTTGAGGCACAGCTGCAGGTTCCGTCAATGAATTCTCAGCATTGGAATTATCTGCGATTTCCGCAGAGGGTGTCATGGTTATGGGGACTATAGTTTCAACTAAGCTCTTCATTGCCGATAGATCTAAAGGCAATATTCCAAAGTCATGGAATTCCGTAGTGCTTGCGTTCGCGGCAACCATCTGCCGCCACGCGTCCATCAGTAAACCCAAAGTTATTTCTCTAGAAGAGCCATTGAATTTGGCGTCGTCAGAGGCAAGAATCGAGTCGTATTCTCCGTTGAGGTTGTAAAACACATCCATGCCAAAAGGCAGCCTAACTGAAGGGTAGTGACCAGGGAGGTAGTAGAGAATTATTTCTCGATGCCGGCAGAAATCCAGAGTGGCGAGAGACAGAGGCCGAATGAACTGATCTAAGTAGATTACCAAGGGCTTGTCGTTTTTCTTCGGGTCAATTTCTTCGTCAATTAGTTGCATCCATAGCATAGCTGTCTCGCAATCCATCTTTCCGTGTCTGCTGTAAAATAAATGGCATTCTTCATTTTCGGTATCCATTGTTGTTTTTGAAACCTGAGTATTTTTCACGATTACAACAGGTTTAAGAAAGCTCCCATCGGCGCTTTGACAGCAGTACAAACTCAGCATTAGAGTGCCTTCAACCTTCGGTCTATATATTAGCCTTGAATATGCGTTCTTAGCACTCTGGAAAACTGAACCGACTTCGAAACAACAGAATACATTCCCGGCATTCGATTCAACAAGAAAATCGGCAATTTCGAAGTTGTAAGTGCTACGAATGTGTTCCTCTTGCTTCGCTAACCAAGTGTCGAGGTCTTCTGGCGTAATGATAATGCCGGGATCCTTGCTGTCAATAAAATGACCTGGGACACTTGGATTCCTTTGCAAGAACTTCATGGTTAGTTGCTGTGGGGTCATCTTTGACATGAGCCTGTCACGAAGACCCAGTCTTTCGAACGCCTCTCTCAGAATATCACCTAACTGATTCCTTAGCGAGTAACATCCAATCTCAGACATTAGTTGAAGCCATTCCAGAACTTGTTGGTCGACTTGACCAAGACTTACAGGACCTCTCTTTCTGCGAATGCTAAACCCTTTTCTTCTGAGTTGCGTGCTTATAGATGCCATGGATACCCCATACACTCTAGCCGCCTGTTTCGTTGACAAGGAGCCCGCCATGACGGCTTTAACCGCAGACTCCAGCAAACTCTTCTTGTAGGGCATGGTGGCTACACGCCTAGGACTCATAGCATCCACGTACAGCTGTCACTTGACGAGAAGTACACATATTAGAAAAATGCATAAAAAATTGCAATTATAATAAACACTTTTCATTAATTGCCCAAAAGCAACTTCTGACAGAAAATAAGTATGGTTATAACCTAGAATATACAATACTTATAGCACCAAATGAGCTATGCCATTGCCATGGTCAATGAGTCATCTATTTACGGCACCACTCACTGGCACTCAGTCATCCTCCAATGAAAACGATGAATATCTAGAAGCTAATTAAAAAATATATTCTTACATAGAGATAGCTTGCATATATTGCCCACACCTAATAAAATGTACCTACCTATTTTTCATTACTAGTGCATAGTTTTAGTTAAACCCTGACACTGACAGGATACATGCAGTAAGCAAACAGTGTTTACTTACGCGTTATTAACGGTAAATATTTTTATGACAAGACAGCAACTCTACCATTGACGCACTAATGCCACCGATTCACATGCAACCACATTAACAAAATCACAGCAGTACGTTAAATTGCGAGTAGCACAAAATAGTATTACCTCTACTCAACAGTGAATTTAATATAATCCTTGTATAACACAGCTATGTGATTTCAAGCATACAAATTCTAAGTGCACAGATTTCCTACAAGTTCGAATATACGTCATAACACACGATGAATAATTTCGAACAACTGTTACCATCAGCACCACCAATTTTATAAAGCAGAGGAGAAGCACATATTCAATATTGGTTCATATAATTATAAGTCTCATCACGTAATCAATCTATGTAACTCATCATAAAAAACGCATTAACAAATAATTTCAAAGATGGCGAAACGGTTTACTAATCGTGGTCATTTTTTCGCCGCAACGTTTATCAATTACAGACATGATTTTCTTTAGCATTTAGGAAGAACTCAAGAAGGCTCGGAAATTTGATACCTATCATAATTGAAGGAGTTATGAGTGCCAGAGTTGAAAATGAAGTTCGAGCTCGCAGGCGAGTTCGCACGCGAGTTCGCTGAAGTGTCGAATCGGTAAGCAGTACTGCCGATAGTGAATCAATAATAGTGGCATAAGTGAATAAATAATGTGAAATTCAACAGATCCAAAAATTACCGTTCTCGTGAGCCAAATGAAATATTAACTTGCAAATAAAGAGACGAAAACATTTTTCTATTGAATGTTTTCAAATTTTTCTTAGATGAATAGTTTTTGACAAATTGTTTCTTTTACGGTAATGTAAAGCACACAATTCCACTCACAATTCAGTTGGGAGCGCTAGAAGCCCATCTGAATAAAAAAATCTCAATTAATTAAAACAAACGTTATGACTAAACTTTTTAGTTCACTTTGTTATGGATTATATGATGTAATAACGTCATACTTCTTACGACCAAGGTTTTAATGTCTGTGGGTGCTCTCATAACATTTTTGAAAGTTCACAAATCTAACACTAGATCTCTACATCACAACAACGTTATTTTAGAAATGTGTCACAGTTCTAATTCATACTGTATAATATACGACTTATAGTATTTTTATTTGAATTACTATAGTACATTTCATCAATAAAAAGTATGAATTCAAAATGTGTTGTCAACTGCAACTTCTTCCGTATAAAGTTAGACAAAGAAAATAACGATACGCTACGTGCTGCTGTTGTGGCACCGCTGTTGAGCTGAAGCGAGTGCGTTGTCCCACAGATTAGAGCGTGGATGCGGCGTTGGAATCCGGCGTTTGTCTAGTTTACTCTAGTAGGCGGTTAAATAAACTTGCGACTATCAATGATGACAGCTGAAATACTGTGTTTTCCAACGACATTTTTTTGTGTTCAAACTTTAGGTGGACTGTTGGATTCTAGTCCAATTGATAAGAGCTGGGATCAGTGGGATTTGACCACGTCCACGAGTGCGAATTCTCGGATTTCGGAATTGTTCAAGTTCGACTGCTGCCATCAATTTCAATGAGGCGACACGCTCACTACAGGAGCTCTCATGAGTCATGCCTAACGGTCATCCTTGCGAAGTTGCGGTTGTCCTGTGGCTTCAAGTCCACCTATACTCGCGTCCGCGTGGACAACCGGAAAAGAAGAATGACGCTCACACGCCGCTACTATAGAGTACGTAGCTATAGTCTAACGCAGCGGTCTCAGCCAGACTACTGTGACTAGCCTAGGTAGGCTATAGCCTATGCCCTCCCTATAGGTAGGCCTACTTCACTTAACTCGCACCTTGTCAGTAAAATTGTAATATTAGAGTCATGTACTAGTACTAGGTACATAGCTTATGATGTACCCCACTTTTTAGGTAGTTATAATGTTCAAAACTTCAAATAAATAAATAAAGTAGCAAAGCAACTTAAAAGATTGAAAATTTCATTTGTAATATTGAAATTTGGCAGTTCTTAAGTGAAAATGTGACTTTGACATAATATCAATAATCTAGGAATCTTGCATCCCAATTATACACTATTATTAAAAATTGCCATCAATGACAGTTTGAGAGAGACACATCACCGACACCACACATGTCTTGCCACTCAATTACTCACTCTGTCACAGGATTGGAATTTTCCTATTTGTTTCTGAAATCTTGCAGCTCCAACATGATGAATTTTTAATACAATTGGAATCTTGCAGGCTAATTGTGCACTTTTATTAACAATTAGATAGGAGGTAATTCATCTGACTAAAATCTTGCCAAAGCTCTAGTTGTGGCCTTAAAGAAAGGTAGGTACCTAGATGTCTTTCATGCTTGCCAAGTGGGCCGGTGGCCACTTGGCCAACGCTGCAGCTGCACTAGGGTAAACGTGGTATATTCCGACATCGTGGGTAATTCCGTCACCTCTCTAGTTTTTCCTTTATATTAAGCTTTGTTTTAGTTCCATGCGTTCGTTGATGGTTGAAATGGTGACGTCATACATTTGCGC
>NW_025933272.1:31076-46875 GCF_000764305.2 Hyalella azteca
GTTCCAAGCTGTGTACAAAAATTAAAATTTGCTTAATTAAAAGCTTAATAGTTGTTAATTAAAAGCGTAATTAAGTAGTGTTCAATATTCATTAGTGTTCTAATTCAAAGCTGTGTTGTATACCAATACAGCTCACACAGCGAACGGAATTCGAACACATGGATGACGGCATTACGTATCAGTAGAATTTGAAGCGCGGATGGAATACGCCTCACCACGTGCCGAATATTGCCACACACAGTGTAAGAATATAGGGATTTGGTAGGTTTGCATTCTAAAGGCTTTTAAATAAATATGGCAACATTTTGTGACGTTTCATCGTTGCTGGCGTGTAGTACGGTGTTTTGCGAGTCACATAAAGCAAACAGAACTTGAGTAACTCATACGGTTATTTTTTTATAGTTTTTCATTTCTCGATGCGTCCTTAATGTGTCGGAATATACCGCATTTACCCTAACTGCATTTACCTTGCCTGGCCCTGGCTTGACTTGACAGTTGCCACTGTCCACTCGGCCACTCCCACAGTCTCACTTCTAATTATAAATTGCATAATACTGGTCTGAAGAAATTTTTGTAGGTTTTGATAACTACATAATGATGAAAAAGTTATTTGGTTGCACTTGAATAGTTGAGATATGCTTAACAGCTTAAGTTCTATTATTAAAAGATAGTCTGTATTGAAACTGTAAGCCAGTAACTTTAGTGCTGGGGCATTCATTCTATATATTAGTAGTTGATATAAAAGAACATGCTATATATTAAGATCTTGAACCAATCTAGCTGGGAAAAGTCATTTTTTTCTGAAATATCACGGCTCTAATGCATAATTACAGCAATCCCTTGATTAGCACGGTTTTGAATACCGCGGTTTTGATTAACGCAGAAAAAAAAATTTGTGACCTACCCTTAATCTATGCAGTGCCAGTTTTGATTAGCACAACTTTTTTTCACAACGCATCATTTTCCCGCCTCTAGCCAGAGGTGTTATGTTCGTAACAAAAGTGTTACTTTTTGCTTATTAGATCTTATGTTGTTACTTTTGTTATGACTTTTGGAAAAATATGCCAAATGTTGTTACTTTATGAATTTCAGCCAATTATTCTTTAAATAAGGTCCCGTTCCGTAGGCACTCGTGCTGACTACAGAGTCGGTTTAACCGCGCCTTGTCTTGTTCATAACTCGAATGGTCGAGTTCGGCAACGTTCGCCGGTAAGTGCGCCATGCCGGTGCTCTAGTTACTCGTTAGCCTTCAACTGATCAAGATCACTGCCATATCTACTGCTCATTTTTATCAAACTAGGTACATAATTTTCCTTGATAAATTACCGTCATAATTATGGACAAAAAGGGAAGAAATCTAAATCAAGATATGCTTAACAGCTTAAGTTCTATTATAAAAAGATAGTCTGTAATCTGTATTGAAACTGTAAGCCAGTAACTTTAGTGCTGGGGCATTCATTCTATATATTAGTAGTTGATATAAAAGAACATGCTATATATTAAGATCTTTAACCAATCTAGCTGGGAAAAGTTTTTTTTCTGAAATATCACGGCTAATGTATAAGTTCTGCAGGTATGAAATCTAACAGCTCTAATGTACTGTATTTTTGTTTGCTTTAAGAAATCTGCAGTTCACAAACATGTCATTACACAAATTTTCAACTTTTGTAGTACATAGTAGGCACTAGCCACAATAGGCATGCCCTATACTAATACACTGAGTCACTGACATGTTTATTCAGAACATTGTATATAGGTGGGATTATTATTTTATTTGGGAAAAATAATTCCGAGCATTGGTTGTAAACTTGTAAATAATATCGATTTGGTTCTGTGCTTTTGCTGAAGAGACAACTCAAGCTTTGCACAGTCTTGCTCATTTTGGCATTCAATTGTTGTAGACACCAATTTTAGTGTTTATGTATGGTGTAGACTTGCTTTATGCATGGTTGAATTTGCAGGGTGTTACATGTGTGTGGAGAGGAGTTTCATTACTCCAGTTAAGCCATTATTAAAAGCACAAGGCTTTGCATTATGATGTGATGATGCTATTATTAATGCATTTGTATTTCCTATCTGCTCTGATGGTTCATTAGGATCCACAATATGTTGAAAACTGGCACTGGCAAAAACACTGTTGAAGGTCCTCAAGGGAGTCCTGTTCATTGGTCAAAAACTTTCACTAACACATCACACCTGATCATTGGTCAATAACTTTCACTGCACCTAAGCTTAACAAGAGGTTGAAGTGTTAATTGGGAACTGGATATTCCCTACTTGCAGCACAAGTGGCTGTACAGGGCCAGGCTGTCTATTCAGAAACTGTTGAACATGCTCTTGCAGCTGTTCACCAAGAGTGCTGTCACAATGAACTCTGGCAGATTATTTCATGAGTTAATTACTTCCTTGCTGTAAAAAAAATTCTGTATACACATTGTCAGCATCTGTCCTTTGTGAGCTTAGTAGAATGTGCTAGGATGCATGTTTTGGGCTAATTTAATTAATTTCTTGTGACGTTTTACTACATTCCATCCAGATAGCAGTGTTGAAAAATGAAAGTCCACAAGTCCAAGATAGTGTGACTCCAATTTGTGTTGATTTGTCTATCAAACTGACAACTAAGGCCACAAATATGTTGGTCAAAAGTGAGCCATTTGATTACATGTCACTCAATGACATAACTGACATTGAGACGGCTTTGCTTCAGCAAGAAATTTTTGGAAGCTCCTTACCAGGTGAGCATTTAGCTTTTATTTTGTTTGATATGTATATTTATCATTGCATTAAGCTGTCAGCTGGTTTAATTCAGTATTGGTGGTGTCAGTAGATCCAAAATTAAGGTAGGGTTTATATATATATATACCTATATCCTGTATATATAGAACTTGTAAGATTTAAATGCAATAAATCAACTGCAAACAGACAGATAGGATTCTATAGATTGTTGTGGTGATTGCAGAATTTCACGAATGAATTAAATTCGAAGTATATCCCACAGACTCTGCTGAGCATGATTGTGACGACTTCTTGCATAGCCTCTCCGGTGACATTGGGGTGAGTAACTTTTACATAAGATATAACTTTTGAAATGAAGGCTTGTTATGTTTAAGTTCTTTCTGCAAATATATGGTAAAATGATCTCAGGGCTTTTATGCATTATCTATCATGGCTTGCAGTTTACCTTCAAATAGCTGTTGTTAGCTCTAGGGAAAATCTTTGCTAATGTCTTGTTCTCTGGAGTTATCTTCAATTAATTCTTATTTTAGCTTCCATATTATCCTTTTCTGTCAGTACCTTGCTGATCAGTCTTCCATGATTGAGATAACATGTGCCATTTGATTTCTGAGGCTGACAGAAATGAAATAGGTAGGTATATAACAAATAATCTTATGCTTGTTGTTGCCTACAACTTTTGTTTCAGTTGTCTGCTTCACAATAGATCATACCATGTCATATAAAAAATTTATCACGATCAATTATTATATTATCTACTTTTGTGGTATTTTCAAACTTTTTCAGCTGATTATTATTTTATATTATATTAGTAATAAATATTAAAATATTCTTTTGTCAGCTGTGTGAGACCCGGGACCCATGGAGCCCACCTCACTCAAGCGACTCCAGCAGCCGCAGCAGCACAATCGATGACAAGATGGAGGCCATGGACTTGGTTCCATCTCCTCTGTGTAACCCTGGTAAGATATGCACTGCAGTACAATATATACGTACATATTGTTCTCAATCAGAGCATTTATTAATTTTTGTAATGGTGGATGATTTTTCTTGATATTCAATCATTATCAAGATCCCTATGAGGGAGATTTAGGAATGGTATATTTCTAATTTACTAAGAGATTTTCAATAACATGTTATTTTGAGTGTGTTTTAGCATGCTTGAATGCCACTGAAGAGTGTTGAACTTGTCACATGCATCAAAATTTAATCTTTTTCTACTTAGAATTTAATAGTACTATATTTAAATCACCAAATAATATCCATATACTTTGACCATATCATATAAGAACGTTAAAAATGTTGGTACGTACCTGATGTTGCCAATAAATGAAAGTAAATTTTTGCTATGTGAACATAACTATTGACTATTTCTCATCAAGTTCAGATGCATGTTGCCTTACGTTATTTCATTAACAGATTTACTGGGTGAGATGCCAGCTTTGCTGTCTGAAGACATCTCTGATGAAGCCATACTGGTTAGTATTTGGCTGTAGTTTCTTTTTGATTCTGTGATACTCTCTCCTACAAAGTCGCATGATCTTCAACATTCGACTAGTTATTGATCATGGAGTCATGAGATTCAATCATTTGCATTCAAATTCATGCAAAGAGCTGAGCTCTATCTTGAAACCTCTTCAATGGATTCATGAAAAATGTGTTCTAGTTTCAACTATTCTGAATTAAATCAGTCAAGGATCGATAGTAATATTTATGATTAATTAGCTGATACCGGTATGTTGATTGAATATCTATTACTCGCACAGGAGTACTCGCCGTCACTAGTGCATCATCTGTCACCTGAGCTGCAAGACGCCACCAACCCTGCACAAATGTTGTGTAGCTCTAACACGAAGCTCAGCCCGCTTGGTCAGGGACTTAAAATGGCTTCTTTACCTCACAATTTTATTCTAAATGATCTTTATTACACTTGACATCATCATGGTCTACAACTGTGCGATGTTTGATTAATCGAATTAAATTATTTATTTTATTATATTTATGTGCTCTATGCATTGAGGTTGTCTTCAATGTTTAGGTGCAAGCAGCAGCAGTAGTAGTTGTGGGTCAACATCGGCACATTCTCCCCTGTCCATCAAGACAGAGAACTCGTGTGGCAGTGACTGGTACCAGCTGCTGGAGAGTCCTACCTCGTCGTCTGATTCTGCCGCCGCTGCTGTGAACATGCCAACTTTTTCTGTAAGGAATGCCATTTGATTCATTCAAAATAAGGATGCCCTAGCTTAGTATTTTTACCTGTCTTGGGAGGTTGTGTGTGAAATCAGTAGCAAGTTAACCCGGCATTGATAGGGGAAAAATGTTGGTTTTTATGGAAAAGAAATTTGTTTGTTTATTTTTTAAATTGACATGGTCCAATACGGTGGTATCCAAGATACAAGGCTTAAAAAAAACGCGATGCCTGGAAGATTGTATTTATGCATTCAACGAAATTATATGAAGTAGATGACGATATTTATTCCATTTTTCGTCAATAAATTCTTCTGGAAATTGGTGAAATTATAATCAATGATAAGCTTTTCTAATTGTAATGAAATAAATGATAAATATGCATAATCATATTCATAATTTTTGCTATGATTCCAGGGACGACCATTCATTTTTAAATACTGGAACCATGAGCTGTAGGTTGACAATTATTGTAAATAATAAAGAGATAAAATGAGGTTGTAATTATAGGTTTGTTTTCACGACACAGATAATCAAACGGGAGCCAAGACAAGCCTGCTTTGTGAACGGCAACAAACCCTCCACCACGACCATCATCACCACCACCACCACCAACAACACCAACAATAAGATACTCACATTCAACACCAACTCATTCACAAACAAAAGCAACAATACTAACAGCACGGTCGGCTCTAACTACAATTGTGATGTGCTCAGCAGCAACAAGCCGTTCACTCCCACCAGCAATGGAGTCACGGGTTATAAGTTGTCTGCTAATGGGACAATATCTGCTACAAAGAACGCTCCCACTCTTAATAAAATTAGTAACAGTAATACTAATAACTTCTTAACTTTGTGCATCAAAAGTTCCCCTCCCTCATCCCCCACCGATGACGTGTCCCCAAGGGCGTCCCCCCTCCAGCTATCCTCCCCTCCAGCTAATGGGACAATATCTGCTACAAAGAACGCTCCCACTCTTAATAAAATTAGTAACAGTAATACTAATAATTTCTTAACTTTGTGCATCAAAAGTTCTCCTCCCTCATCCCCCACCGATGACGTGTCCCCCAGGGCATCCCCCCTCCAGCTGTCCTCCCCTCCCACCAGTCCCCCTTCTACCACCCCTAAGTATAAAGTCGTCTCCATCACGACCAAGAAAGGCGAGTAGAGTGTGCGAAATTAAATGCAAAAACTGTTTAATAATAATAGTTGAGTAAATATGCTGCCAATGAGTTAAAATATTGTGTAATTGTTCTATTGTTTATTATGTATCATTATTCGCATTACAATGTGATGCACTGCTTATATTTTACTGTTTACCATCAAATATTTCATTTTAGGATCTTGGACAAATGTGATATCAAAATTATCCCTTTGGAATTCATTCACAATACTTGGTTTTCTTTTGATAGCAACTTTATGTGTTGTTATGCGGACCTCTTGTTCAACTTGATTCTAAGTCT
Organism: Hyalella azteca; assembly: GCF_000764305.2. NCBI lineage: Eukaryota > Metazoa > Arthropoda > Malacostraca > Amphipoda > Hyalellidae > Hyalella > Hyalella azteca. The sequence goes on from NW_025933272.1 coordinate 37,463, forward strand.
TCTCCATGAAGAGCTTTGGTCGTGACACTTCAAACATTTTCCTGCAGGTGGAGCGCCGTTTGTTGGTGCCTCAAGGGGCGGTGCCATATCCAAGACTAAGAGGATACAACCTAAAGTTTCCGTACACACTTTGTTGGCTGCTACCACCAACTCTGTTATGTCTCCTCCGTCCATGGGATGTAGTGTCGGTGCTCTAGACTCGTGCACTTATGTTGACAATAACAATGGCTTATTTACTGCTTGCCATAAAGTCAACAGCGGTGGTTTGAAGAACGTCTTGAGTAGCACTGTGATGAACCGCGACGCCGCAGGTGTTGTTATTGGCAAAAGTAATTCTGTGAACGGGAACGCTGCTGTTATTAACGGTCATGCTACTGTAATAAGTACAAGCAGTCTTGTAATGAATGGTAGTAATAGCATGATCAGCAGCAATGCTGTTTTGAATGGGAATGCAGCAGCGGTTTTCAACGGCAAAATTCCCCTGAGTAGCAGCAAGTCGTGCAGCAACGTGAGCTCCCTGGCTGCTGTAGTTCCTTCGAGTACAACTATTGGTGAGAGTTGACTAATACCATAACAATTAATTAATAAGGTATATTTATGCATTTCATTTTTTAATTTCGCTGAGCATTTATCTGTTGGCAATATTTCCCCCACTTCCACGTGGTGAGCATTAATTATAAAAGCTGATACGACTTGCATTGCTAAAAATCAATGATAAAAACCCAGCTTTGCTCGTATTATCTGGTGTGTGAAATTTATTTTAATTCTGTCCTCGAAACAACTGAAAGTTTTGATTTTTATAAACGAATTTATTGTTTTTTTAATATTTATAATTGTTTACAGGACTGAGCTGCCTGACTGCAAGTCCTGTGTTAGTGAATGGCTTGAGCCAGAGCAACGTCCCACTGTCGCATCAGGTGATGGTTTCACAGCTATGCGCCTTACATCTTTTTCTTTCTCATCTTACTATGTTTTGTGATGCAGTTTGCATTAGATATTGCTGCATGGATATGAGGAATGGCGCTTTATGTTGAAGTTACATCACCTCACTAGAGTTATTAAAAATGATATAGAAAAGAGTACTTAACCAATTGACGAATAAATTCTTGGTCATCTGGAGGTGGAACTGTAACAACTATGGAGCAGTTTACACCTGTCATGATAGTTTATTGTCATTCTTTGGTGCGAAGTCAACCGGCTGCTGACTGCTCACCTATAACGTCACTAATTGACCCCTTCAACCCACAGACCACCTGACTGCTCACGTATAACGTCACTAATTGACCCCTTCAACCCACAGACCTCCTGACTGCTCACGTATAACGTCACTAATTGACCCCTTCAACCCACAGACCTCCTGACTGCTCACGTATGACGTCTCTAATTGACCCCTTCAACCCACAGACCTCCTGACTGCTCACGTATGACGTCACTAATTGACCCCTTCAACCCACAGACCTCCTGACTGCTCACGTATAACGTCACTAATTGACCCCTTCAACCCACACTGCTCACGTATAACGTCACTAATTGACCCCTTCAACCCACAGACAAAAGTCTTGAAGCGTCACGAGCGCATGATCAAGAACAGAGAGTCGGCGAGTTTATCCCGTAAGAAGAAGAAGGAATATGTCACCAACCTCGAGAACGACATCGCCAACCTCACCCTCGAGAACACCAAGCTCAAGCAGGCACGAATTATTGTACTTTAATTCGATAATTTTGTATGCCTAATGCTCAGTTTCCTTACGAGCAGTAGGTGGTCTTTTTGGACTATCTGAAGGTGATTTTCCAGAAATGTGCAATAAATATAACTTGGCAGTAATATTCTCCCGGTAATGAGTAAACGGAATCATATTTATTCACTTTATACTGTTGTAAATGTGCTGTTAAGTACCCTATTTACTTTATGCTGTTGTTTGCATGCTGTCAAGTATCCTATTTACTTTATACTGTTGTAAGTATGCAGCTAAGTACTCTTGAAGCTGAAGGTTGTTGATGTGTGCAGGAGGTGTCTGCTCTGAACAGTCTATGCTCAGAGCTGCAGTCAGAGAATGCTGCTCTGAAAAAGCGTCTGCTGAGCACTTCTGCGTCTTCTGTGCTACCGTCTTCTACGGGTGTCAAATCCATGGCGCCTGTGCTGCTCACTGTCTTCTGTCTGCTTGCCTTCACTCTGCCCAGGTCTCTCTATGGCTTGGCTTTCACTCATAAGTTCCTTTCGTGGAAGAATGAAAACTTCTCTATGCTGCATAACCGTGCTGTTCGTTGGGGTTTAGAATTGGGGTTCTAAGACCATATTTCATTTGGGCTTTTATTTTTCTACTTTTGTGAGTCGTGAGAGGAGATTAAAAGGCTCTTTGAATTGGCCAAGTTCGGTTGCTCTTTTGTAGCATATTTAGCATTATGGTTTACCTAATTTAATGGTTGCTTCTTGCTTGTGATGGTCAATTAACTAAATTTCTGAATGGGCAGCCGATTGTTACCGTCGTCTCCTCAGTCCGGTGTTTTAGTCCCGAACTCGTCGCCATTATCTCCACCTTCTTTGCTGGAGTCCTCCGCGTCATCAAACTTGCGTCACTTGTTGTGGGTGACGGAAGACGCAAAGCTGAATGATTCTTCCCTCTACTTCAACTCCTCCATGTGTCCTTCTGTGCTCAATGAGACCGAGTCCTTGAGGTGAGTGCCGGGGTTATTGCTGTGTCTCAATTTGCTCAATGAGACCCAGTTATCGAATTGAGTGCTGTGGTTCTGTTAGTTTAGTTTAGTGGCCAAATGTTTACTAGCGCTTCAGCTATTTAGCTATAAAAGAAGCAGCGTTAGCATCTCAAAGAGACGAAGTGACAAGGAGGGACAGGTGAAAAGCAACAGAAACGAAGACACTCGAACAAGAGGTCGCTTACACGGGACGTCGGCCGCCCGCGAGAGAGAGAGAAGGGAAATGTAAGGTATCCTGCCTACATAACAACTTAACCCCACAACTGAGACCTGCAGTCAGACACCGCGAGCTCAGCGGTGGGGCGCTCAGGAACAATCGCCCTAGAAACGCGAAATCCCATAGGACTTCTGACGCGCACAGACACGCGTCAGAAGTCCCCCCTGAGGGGGCTGTGGTTCTTGATGTATCTCTCTGTACTCTATGATACCTAGTCTCAAGGCGAGAACCTTACGTGAATCCAAAGCATCACATAGGGCGAAATTCATCTCAAATTATTGGAAATATTTTGTTGACACTCCTTGGAATATTGGGCATTAAATCAAATTTCAATCACACAGTCCAAATGAATGAATCTGTTGAATGTGTTACCCAATCCAAACTAGGATTCATATCCTGAAAATCAACAGTTGCTGTATCATGTGTACCAAAATGAAAAATGTCATCCTACTTTTTCATGACCAGCTACGGTCTTTTATACATTCACCTTTTATAAATTTCCCTAGATCTTTGTTACGTTTAAATAATTACCTAATTCTATTGAATGTCCAGGTTAGAGAATGAGTTGCGCGACTGGTTCCATAACAAAGTCAATCCTGAGTGGCCCCGGGACCCCTCTTCCTCCCTTTCTTCCCTTCGGTCTCCTCAAACACATCTCGCGTCCGCAAGTCATCAAGACCACAAACTAGGACGAGAAGCTTGGCGAGCAAAAGGAAAAGGAAGGAAGTCTCGACTACGGCAAGCTGCATCACATACCATCACGAACTCAAATTCTGGAGACACCTCAACCTGGGCGTCGCATGTCAGTCCGTCAGGTTTGTATCAATTTTTTTTTAAATCTTAGCGATAGATAGTGTTTACATTTATTCTCGAATATAAGCGGAAGAAGAGCGCACTCTCCTCAGACTAAGGAAAACCCGAGGCTGGATGCTACAAAAATATATCCACTGCGCCAGTCTTTGACCGTCGCCAGACGTGATGATGCATCATTGTACCATTGTAGTATATTTATCTTGTTTTTTTTTTCTTCTGATTCTGTTATCTAGGAAACCTCCGTCTAACTGCTCTATTTTATATGTAACTAAATTATTTTATAGTGCGTTTTTATTATTATTATTATCATCTTTCTATGTTCCAGTACCGGCGTTGGCTGACAACAGAGCTTTGTCGCTGCCGCGCGAGCGACTTCCTGCTGTGCACTTGTTCTATGGCGACCCTCCCCCGCCTCTCACCATCGACCCCTCCATCACTCGGTGAGGCTAAATCATGTTATGGTGAAAATCATAACCATTCAGTTAACTCGCCCTCTCCTCTGCATCCTCAACCGCCGTATTGTTGATGTGAAATAATTCAGACTTACTTAGTGCACGACTTTCTCGTGGCCCAAATATTCACTGTCAGATCGCGTGCAACCCATAATGTTTTCAAATGTTTATCAATCAAATTAGAGTACATTTAAACCTTTGAAAACACTCTCCATAGGACTATTACCTCCACCACCACTAATACTGCAACTCGCAACAATATTTTCTCACGCTATAACTTCTTGACCAGCTGGTACCACACCACCATTACCCGTTGTGTGTATACCACCACCACCACCACCAGCATTACACCAAGAGCGTGTATTACAGAGGGCGTGCGGTGACGACCACGGGGCTACTCGGCGTGTCTCCAGAAGGCGCGCCGTCGCTGCTGCAGGTCCTGCAGAGTAGACCAGAGTCCTACTACGTCGTGTCCCTCAGCCGAGACCTGCTGCTCGTGCCTCCCCAGCTCCATAACTCCTCCTACACCTCCAGGTGAACCTCCCTAACTCCTCCTACACCTCCAGGTGAACCTGCCTAACTCCTCCTACACCTCCAGGTGAACCTCCATTACTTCTACACCTCTACACATGGCCATCGTGCTCTCTGGCGAAACGTATAGGGTACCTATGCTCCAAATGATGATCAAGTTATGCCCTCGACTGATGTATTCTTAATTACAGCTTTGTCAACTCATGGTTTTCTCTATAATTAAAGCAGACGAAGTTGAAAGCAAAGCTTTAATGTTAGTAGGACTGAAATCACTGCATTCGGAAAGCTAACAAACGATTTTGTTCTCTATTCATAAATTAAGTAGCAATGCAATTTTTTGTTGCTGAGACATCAAAAACGTAACTGCGTGTTTTGGCAGCTGATTTTAAAATTAAATCAAGGTAATTAATGTGAAATTTAAGCAATGTTTTGTTATTTTCTGCCAATTTGAAATTTAATTTTGCCCAGACCGAAAATGACGCTGCTTGTGCCTGCTCCGGTGTCCGGCTCCAATTCGACTGGAGACAACGAGGTCTCCATGCTGCAGATAGACTGCGAGGTGCTCCATACCAGCCTCCTCAGTGTGGCCAGTGGCGTCAGAAGCGACAGGAACAACCGCGGTAATGACAATAAAAATCAACGCAGTGAAGACAGCAGTAGCAGCAATGACGTTAGCAGTAGCAATGATGCCGTCAGAAGTAGCAGTGACCGCAGTAAAGGTGATGGTGCAGCCTCGCACTCTGAAGACCTCGATTTGCCTTCGCCGCCTCCTCCGGTTTGGCGTCAACGTAAAGCTTCTTCCTCCAGCCGCGTAAGTTGATGACAAACCACAAGGCCGAATTCTAGTCTTAACCAAATTGTAAACTTTACAACTTTTCCAACTGGAAATCAATGTTTAAATGAATTGATACATTAGCATTTCTTTTCTAGTCACTCGCATTTTCAATCCAGTGCTATAATGTTACATTGAAACGAAATAGTAGAAAATAATTTGTAACTACAACGCCTGTTATTTTTGCTACATTTTGTATTTTCCACAGCGTTTGCATCGAAACTATCTTTTTGTACTATCGATGGTTCATTTAAGGGCTGATGATGTATTATAAGCCCAGTAGTTCTGTGTATACTCCCTCATTCCAAATATCTTTTTAAATGATAATTTTTAATAATTATTCTATTTGACGAAGTTCTTGTCATTCACACAAAGACATTTTTCACTGCTTATCATCAAATTACCTTTTTTGAAAGTCATTAAAACAGTTCACTTTTACTGGATCATGGTCGATGAGTATATTGTCTTTCAGAATTTCTTGGCTGAGAAACACCCTGGTTCCTACTCCAGTGAACTCAGTCCCAGCAGCGATGGACTGAACTACCCTACAAACTCCAGCAACCACGACAACCATACCAAACACTCTACCTTCACTGATGACTCATCCATGCTGTCTACTTACACCAGCAGTAGTGATAATCATACCAGACATGAGCCTGGTGCTGAATATACCAGTTACACAAGCGATAAGTTCTCCAGTTATGATGAGGTTCTGGGAAAGCCTAGCCGCGTGTTGCCCAAGTGGAGTGGTAAGCTGCAGGACATTTTTGAGAACGCGAGAGTCAATGAAATAGATCCTCGAACACCTGCCTTGAATCCTAAATTTGATCTTGCTTCAAATGGTAAATTTGAGCCAGAATTGAATTTAAAGTTGAAACATGCGCCTGATGCCAGTTTGAATGCATCAAATGCCAAGTTTAAATTAGAAACGTCAAGGCGGAGTAAGCGAAAAGTGTGATGAAAGTTGCTGCCTAAGACCCTTTAGCCTGTTGCTACCTTCAGTCATTTGTCTGTTAATCCTAAAAGTTTCAACAGAAAAAAATGAGTTGATTTTGCACCAACGTCTTTCCATCGCACAATGTTTAGAACATTGATTCCTTGCTGATTTACTGCTTGCATTGAAACAGATATCTGAGATGCAATCCTTAGTACTTACAAACCGCACACAAATTCATTCCAGATCCGTAGTTTTTTATTGTTCGCTATGTCCGAATGGCAATTAAGAGCGTCTATTTCCGTCACTATTCCTGTATTTCATCAAGTCTTCAGTCGCCATTTACGATACTATTGTTTCATGCTATTTTTGGAAGAAAATGAGCTTATTTGAGCTTTCCTTCTTCTGTAACTTGAGAAGATAAATCTACATTAACTCCTCTCTGCGTGAACTAGTTTGCTGCACGTTTTGCGTTCCTAATTTGATGTTATTTTAAGTTTGACTGTGCATTGGGTTGCACATTCTCTCGTGCATTTCCTAAGGTATTGATTCTTTTATAACCTCAATAATTTAAGTTATTTTCAAGTCCCGAAGAGGTTTGATCCTGAAACACGTTTCTGGTATTGACTTATGCCTCTAACTAAAATCAAACTTAGTATCTGTGAATCGTATTTGTTTTAATTATTTTCAACACCCGTTTGTTTCAGAAGGTTCATTTTGAATGATTGATTTTGCTGTGAAGCAAATCGGTGTAATTCGTTATGCAAATGACGTGTTGTTTTCCAGCGCTGTTTCATCAGTCGGTATCTGTTTTACCGAGTTCTAGTCCCAATCAAATTATAAACTTTACAAGGTCCGTAGTGGAGACCTGTGTTTAAATACGATACAAAAGCATTTATTTTCGATGTTCTGTCGAAATATTTTCATTAGTCATTATAGTACATCGACTAAAAGTAGCATGCAGTTTTAGAAATTGTTTTCCAATATGTAATAACGTTTAATTTTTTTATTCGCGTTTATCTTTGATGTTGTGTGACGGTTACACCTGAACCTTTTTTATCTTGTGCTACCTATAACAAAGTTGCTTCATCGGCTTTAGTTATTCGTTCTACCGTTTTTATTGCATTCATATTGTTTCATTTTTTATCAAATGTTGGTAAATTGTTATATTTTCACTGAACTATATATTCACGAGTGGCTTCATTTCGACCGGCAACATATTTTCCTTATACAGTCGGGAAATACAAGACCATACGTTACATCGGATTAATTATCAAACAGACTTGGCATCATCCTATGGAAAAATTTTCCGATATTATGTGCACAATACGAGTTGCTCCTGGAAGTGCAATTCAAATGTCTATTATAGATGCTAGAGTTGCGTAATATATTTATATTTTTATTGTTTTGCACAGTCTATTACACTAGCCTGTGTGCTCTTCAGTCTCGAGTTCTTGTTTGTTTTAATGCCTTCAACTTTGATAGCAATTGATTTCTGTCGTGTTAAGTTTGACTTGATTTTATGTTTGGGGTTCCTAGACCTTAACTCGACATTCCTGAGTGTGTAAGCCTATTGAGTCCTCATTTTCTTACAACGAAAATTTGATGAAGAGCCTCAACTTCTCACTTATCATTCACTGGATTCATCAGTGTAATGCAAGTTGGGGTTCTACTTGTATGGTTTGTCCACCCGCTGTATTTTGGTATGTGTAGCGTATCTTTATTATCTGTCTTTTATTTGTATCTCTCTCCAGAATCTATAATGATAATCAAAGTATTCAATGCAGTAAGATTATTATCAGATAAGTATTGTTTATTTTTCAGTAATTTGTTTCTCTAATTTTTGTAATCATCCCAAAAATTATCGCTAGGGAAAAAAAACCATGTACTAAACTTTTATACATTTTAATACTTATGTGAGGTGTGGTCTTCTTGTATTCGATTACGTAGCTTAGACTAAATAAGGTTTCACTTTGTCTAACGGAACTGAATTGTGCGATGCAACGAAGTGTGTTTTCCCACGTTACCTATATATTGAACCAATTCTGTTACGTGATTAGTAATGAAGTCTCAGATAGAATCCTTTATAAAAAGGACAGAAAATTGAGCGGCAAATGAACGAATGATCTCTTGTGAGTGATAAGAGCACAGAATGGTTCCTTATTGTTGGCATCGGTTGTTGCACTCGAGGTAATTACTGGTCAACAGGCGATATATTTGTTCATTACTATCTGCTATCACTTCAACACTTGCTTATAAGATTAAGCTAATTTAATGCTGCAAGCGATCGTGGGAGCAACAACTTCTTAGCTTAGGTACAAATTCTATTTCACATTCATCGAACTAACTTGAATAGGTCGTTAGATTGCAGCGAGTATTTCTCAACAATGAATATCACCGTTGAATTAGGGGATCTAATCTGCTGCACCATATTTTGCAGACTACCATTAGATTCAATGCAAATTCCGGTTCTGTTATGTATTTTTGATTAATGGGAGCTTAGTACAATCTTGCGTTACGGAGCCTTTTAAATTTCTGTGTCGTCTCGAAATAAGAGTATTTTTTTTGTATTAAAAGCTACATCGAAAATTCAATAGCTGCAACCTAAATGTACTATGCTCGAATGAAGTACAATATTGAATAAAATCACTTGAATTTAGGTAGAATATTTGTCACTAGACTTGGAGCTTTTTCGAAAATAGCAGTAGCTTAGGTTGGCAAGTTTCATCGTTGACCGCGCTGATGTTCTGGGAAAGACTGCATTTTCTATGTTATGTGTTAATGTGTGTTTGAAATTCCATTATAGATTAAGTGGTTGTGAAACTTTTATGCACTTTTGATGTACAACAATAAAACTAATATATGCCTTACAATTCATTTGCTTTCGTTACCTATGCAGCGAGATTGAAAATCTTTGTG
>NW_025933273.1:0-315 GCF_000764305.2 Hyalella azteca
ACCATATTGCGCATGGCGCCACCTTCCTAGGACTAATGGCCGCCACGTGGCGCGCAATTCAAATAAGTAAGTTCCCGCGCCGCACCCTGTATCAGGATTATTGAGAGTTACGAAAATATATGCTGTGTATGTTCATTGAAATTACTCAGGTATCATTCCTCTCGTACTCACGCAAATGATCCTTAAGTAGCTGCAGGTCTCCGACGGCAAGCACTTATTACATAATATTCACGACATGGCCAATTAACTTAACAATTACCAATTAGCAGGACATGGCCAATTAATAATAACCTAAAAAATACCATGCACATTACC
>NW_025933274.1:0-14140 GCF_000764305.2 Hyalella azteca
AGCATTTGTCTGACTAAATTAAATGACCTCGCCACAATGCCCTTCCTATGATCAATTTATTACCGAAATTGTTTGAAGAAATAAGATAATCAAGTTGCGGCAGCTAAAAATTTACAGTAAAAAAATACTGGTAGAACTTATCTTCGATGTCAAATTCAATTCGGACGAAATTCACGTTAATTTTTAACTGAAGGAGGAAAACAAATTCACTTAAAATAGTCATTTTTCCTATTCAGCCAGATCTTAACAAGAAAATCAGACACAACATTCGATCGAAACATAATGATTTCTTCTGAAATAAATTTTCGTTCAAACATTGCGATTGACATGAGGAAGTATAGAACAAAAGTCCTTAGAACCATGGAATTTATTTTTGTTTTTAAGAGCAAATATGATTTATTTTTCTCGCACTCAAAAATTGTTTCAATGAAACAAAGTCATAAATGTAATATACAAGTATTTCTATTGAACTAGTCTCCGTTCATACATCCTGTTGCTCCAATTTATATATTAAGTCACCATTCACTTACAACTGTCGTATGGAAACGGCGAAGCGCCCGCCACGTTACATCGATGAACGCATACTTCTCGAACTTAAGAAATTATTATTTAAATCATTGTTACTCGAAATAATGATTATAATACAAATCAAATCTCTTACCATTACCATTTCAATAGGTTTTTTAATTATCAATGATTCCAGTATTAATATTCAACTACCAAAAAGTTGAGTAATAAAACGAATCGTACTTTTATGCAAGCCAAGCAACCGTTCATCGCTCATTCTCGATAAAAGCTGTTGAATTAGTCTGACTTAAAACCTCCGCATTACGCAAATCCGGACGCTTTTCAATCTCAAGAAGCGAGTACTGAAGCCTCCTGGCTTTAGTCGATCGACAGAGAACTCCTGCACTCGACTGAATTAGCATCGGATTATAATATCAAACGGAAAACCCCTGAGACACCCGAACCCTATCCCTCTTACCCTGAAGCGCCAACAAGTTTTGAGAAGGAAAAATATTTTCGGCATGATGAATTCAAGTTTTTTTTTGCTCAGCCGGCAGCGACCTTGGAGTTACATCGAATTAAGAATATGATAGCGTGCTATCTAATACATGATTAAATGAATGAAAAAATGTGAAGAGAGTCTTTTATTTTCAGATGAATCGTGAACTTGTTTCAAAATTTATGTACATAATAGGCAAAACGACGCAATACGCTTAACAAATTTCATCGGAAGTTGACGTTCGCGACTTGCCGGGATGTATGGTAATTTTTCACAATTTGATTTTACTAATTGAATTAATGGCTTGAATTCACTGTTTTTTTTTTTGTGCAAAAATGAACAAAAATGAATATGAGTACGACAGCTGATATCATGCAAAGAAGACATGGACGAAATAACAAACAAACAATGTATCGTGTTGTTACTCTTCATGGAGCTGAATTTTCGTCGGTAAAGAGGAGCCTTGTATAGCCTTAATTAAATGTTATATCACGTCGTCGTCTCTCCATTATATGGTAGTCATTATTATAAATATTAGCCATAAATTACCTTATTTGTCAGTGCTTCTGAGACCATTCATAGAGGCGTATTTGAGATGCGATTTAACGTTTCTATTTTATTCTATTTGTCTTCCAAAAACTCACCTGTGCCATAACATTCAAGATCTAATTATAATCTTTGAAAATTTACCCAAAAGAAATCTGTTTCAATGAAAATTGTTTCGCATTTATTTTTTATCAGACAGTACACAAGCATGTTACTGAATACCAATAATTTCCATCCCAGGATTTCTCTTTTTCTCACTCATAACATTTAGTGAGATTTTAGTTAGATTTTGTCCATATAGCGATGCACTTTTTCGTGGCTTTGATGGCTCTATACTGACTCAGTTTGACCTGGCGTGGACACTTCCACTGCCACGATCATTTTCTTTTCGTGTTGTGGGTAAGGAAGCATGTTTAGATTTGGACAACATAACCCATCTATTTTTTCGAGTGCGTCGCCTTACACAAGTTGTTCTAACTATCTTAATCCTCCAACAATGTAGCTGCATGCCATTCGTAGCCGTAATGACGCTCTCTAGCTCGAAGACCAAATGCTGCCCGGACTAATGATCACGCAAATAGGCAGGATACAAATCGCTGGTCAGCGAGCCGGTGTTCACAACAGCGCAACAATGGACGGTGTTCGCTCAATTGCAATCTGTAGCCTGTTTGGTCCTGGCTTGTGAGTCCAGGACGAATGTAGCTACGATCCAATGCCAATCACTACTACTTCCTAATTATCAGTAGGCTATAGTGTCAATAAAAATTGAAAATTGTTTTAGGTCACTGCATATGAGTAGAAAATAACAATTAGTAGATTGTTTAAAACATTGTAATTTGTTGTCACACAATTGCTAGTCCGCACTCTAATAAAGTAAAACTACTGCCACGTTTTCCTTCTTTCTTAATTTTATTAATAATCAACTGATTTTGAAACCCATGTATTTTCATAAAAATATAAATTACTTTTTTGTGTGCTTAAATGCGGTAATATCAGCAAGCCTTTCGTTATTTATAGTTTCTTATCATTGCGTTCTGTCAAAACGGCAAATAAGATAAAAATTTGCACAGCGCATCAGAAATTCAAAGCCTTTAGAAGGAATCAATTTTTCGCTGAATTTTGCCCCTGGCATAATTTTGGTCTCACTGCTTCAATCAGTAATTTTCGGTGATGTCTGAGGTACATGGTTGATGAACAATTTAAACACTTCAGGAATAATTTTGTCATGATTCGGTGGGTTTATATTTTGACGCAATTAAATTGTGAAAAAATATAATTAAGAATGGATAGCAGTGTTGCAAAATGACAGCATCTCTTTGTCACCATCACATATTTTCCTTCAATTATCCGGTTGCAAGAATGTTGATTAATTCTCTTGCAGTTTTGATGTTGAATTCCGGACTAAAACCGAGTCGTGTTCTAAGAAAAAATTTGAAGAGCTTCCATTCTTTTGTCCTCTTGCTAATTTGTCGAGCAATTGCCAGGCTGCCAAGTCTAAAACTTGCCTTAAGAGTTTGTACAATTTGTCGCGAGCTTCGTCATGCCACAACATTCGCTTTGTCCGAATTAGTCTCTCAAGTCAGTAACGAGCACAGCAATTCAATTCATAGAAAATTTTAAGTATTCAGAATTAAATTTTTCATTGTAAAATTGAGAACATAGTTCCATCCTAATATCCGGAATATTTAAATTGCTTTCCTGAAATCATTAACACAATAAATTGGTGACCTATGACACTGATTGCAGCGCTATCATTTTTTCTATAAGAAACTAGATGAGACATCCGCGGGACTAAGTTCCAATGATTCTTCTTACATATCAATCAGCCGCTTCACCGTTTTTAACAATTAGGGTACTTTTTAATTGGAATACTTATCAAAATAGGGCACTTTATTCTTCACGCCCCTTCAATTTAGGGTAATTTGCACTATATTCCATCATAATCCTGAAAGGAAATTAATTAACCCTGATGAGCCCCGAACCATGATGAATCCCTGTTCAATTCAGAGTCAGTGTTGGCATTCCACGAACGTATGTTTCGCTTGTACCGTATATTTTATACGAAGAAAATCAACAAATGATTTTCAGGCTTTCCTTCTGTTACTTTTACCGTATCTATTTTCTGATGGTTTGCAAAGCAATTTAAATGTAATCCAGCGTAAAACCGCCGATATATATGAACTGAATGTTTGACTGAGCCGCTGCTTTACCTCTTAACCGCTAGAATTGTAAATAAATAAATGTTACATTGCTTAGAGCCTCTTGATCTTGCTATAAGGGAATTAATCTCGTCTGTGCAAATATAAGAGCTTTAATGATTTACGCTTTCGAACTGGTCTGCGGAACGTTGTTGATGAAAATATGTTGCATTTGCTTTTGTATTTTCTTTGATTTTGATTTATAGATCTATAGAATCTAATAACATGAGCATTGTTACGCTGCAAAGCGACTGGATGAAGAAAACATGCGTTAATATATTTCCACTTGTACCTCTTCAAAATATCGTTACCTATAATATCTTTTGCCGGATTCTTTTGGCACCTTAACCATAAAGTAGCTAATTGATGGATTTATTTCGTTGTAATTTGCGGAAAATATTAGAACCTAATGAAGGCAGGTTAATTTTCTACCAACCCTAGGGTGGTCCACGTGTTACGTTGTTTCACCTTCCATAGGACAGATACGGCCGTATCTGAGAGGTACGTGAGAAATTGATCTTTCACTCCCTACCTGTAACAGAAGATTAGAATTAAAATCTTGTATGAGCTCAATGAAAAAAATACTATAAGAGGTAATCACATTGATTGTGTTTACGCCAGTTTCATACTCCTGAATTTCCTATTATATGGAATTCCTGGGATTTCCAATTTTAACGCCATGCAAATTCGCTCGTATTTAGCGTGCAAATTAATTATTATTTTAATTTCAAGTACATCTTACTGATATTTGTCACGCTGTTAACTCTGGTACAATTAATAAAAAAGAAATCGCTGCCATGAGCTTGTACTCTTTGAAAATTATTCAGCTATTTTCTCCAATAACCTCGGTCGTCTCGAAATATTTGGATCTAGTCGAACTATTGTTGACACCCTGCCTAACTGCCATCACAGATAACGTATTTTCAGTTAATTTACTTCTTTTAGCATACATGATTTCTAAATAAATAAAACACTAAAGAAAAAAGTGAGAGATCTAGTGACAATAGAAAACAATAGTTCAGTGTCTGAGGGAACACAATTCTTCTCTCAGCCTCCACGCTCGCAATACATGAAAACCAAAACTCGAAGTTGGAATCCTTCAGAGTTGGAGGCGTCGCGGTGACATGAATATCCTCTCAACGCTTGGCAGGTTACAAATTCGATTATAAATATATTATTAGATTATATATATATATATATATATTAAACTCAGAGGTCGCGCCACTGCATGGGCATGCAAAGCAAAGAACCCGGCTAGCAGCAATGCTTGATAATCTAATAAATAATAGCTGTTTCATATGATATTATTTTTGTATAACTTATATGAAATAATAGTTTGACAGTTTAATACTTTATAATTTATTGTAGAAATAACTGATTTTAGATTTATTGATACTAGACTAATTGTATTAACGAAAGAGCCAAATTGTGCAAGCATTTTCGATAAGTTTGCCGTCACGTTTTATGGACATGTACTAAAAAGTTACTAAAAATTGCCTAGAAATATCTCAATGGCAATTCAATATAATTTTTGTGTATAGTCGTCCGGGATTTTTAATGAGCGATTGATGCATAGTATTTTGAATATTCTAATTATATTTAATAGATTTAATTCCATGCATTAAGTTACCGCTCTGTAGCCTTAGGATGTCTTATTTGATTTATGCAAAAATTGATTCAAAATGCAATAAAACTTTCGAGGGTTGATAAATTTTTGGCCCTCGAAATAAATTATTTTAATTCGGAACAATCAATTTTCTCAAAATAAAAATATTTTTCAGTTAGAGAACTATTTTATATCAAACTACATAATACTACTATAATACATAGTACATAAAAATAAGCACGGAATATTCTAGTAGCCGAAATTTTCGGGGAGAAATCAAAGGTTTCTGGAATCTATGTAGTTGAAACTGCTGCAGATGCTAAAAATGAATTTTTCTCTTCAGTACCAGCAATTTTCGCGAGAAAAACTTCACTGGGCCAATTTAGAGTTTTTCAAACTGGGCGTGTTCTGAATCGTCGTCGTTTCGCGAGCTGAAAAACGTTGCTAGATTCCTTCAACTTCTCAGAAAAGCGTCGAGGATCGCTCTGAGACGCTCACATTTTATAGTCATGATATTTTTTCTCTTGACTGTCCTGGCACGATGATTTGTTTTGCCTGGTCATGTCTGGTCTCATTGAACTAGAACTTTTCATGTTTCTTGTCGTTTTTATTGCTCATGGTTCCTTTAGAATCGCCATCGGAACCTGGGAATTCTTATCTAGAATCTTTCTTTATGCTACCACGTATTTTAATGATTGATTGGCATGCAGTGGTTTTTCTCAGACAATAACTGATATTTATTCGATAACATTCCGAGTGCTCATAGTAAAGAATTTCATTCAAATGTAAAGAAGCTTGGCTAGAAATAAATAACGATAAAAATCTTGAATCCAAACAATTCTGGCTTTTGATGATATTTCATTGAATGCTTTAAAGTTAAACTATGGAAACCAGCTTCGAAAATATAATAAATTTACTTGGTGAACTGTTAATAGTTGGTGTGTATAATGGAGAACTATTTATCAGCAGGGGTAGGAAATATGAAGAATTTCACCTGGAATTTGCATTTATTTGAATGCGCTTCATTTCAGGAGCGATTCGAATTTCATCAAATTTTAAAATACACGTACAATTCCTTCATTCCAACTGTCATTACTCAGAACTTCATGAAACATGAATCTTTGATTTTAAATTGAATGTTATCCATGATGAAGTTCGAACTATTCAGCAGTATTAATTTTGTAATGCAATTAATATTAATATCCAAGTCATATACTTTAAAAATTAATTGTGTTGCAGTATTTATGATTGCAGGTACGTAAATTAGATATGATCTCTGTAGTGATCTATCCAGCCTCTTTCAAATTCACTGTTAAATGAATCTTAACTTATATTTTAAACATAAGTAAATATCAATCGACTTAATAAGATCTATGATTTAGAGCGCTTTGTGACTTTCTCAGTGCAAAAGCTTAGTGAAGACTGCCTTCTATATGAAAAATAATTTTTAGTCATTAATTATTTCAAGTCAATTTTTTTTAGTTGTCATTTTAGAAAACTTCCACACCCGTTCTTTTTCGTTATTGAGTGAACAGCAATAGACAACGGTTAAAAAGCGCTTGGTAATCATTTTATATTTGGCTATTAATATGTAATTAGAGTATTATTTTCTCATTTTTTTAATATTTCTATCAGAATATCATTGTGTTATTTATATCAGAATATCATCATGATGGGAAGGGTGGCCCAGTGGTTACAGTTCATAGTACCAAGAATGGAGCAGAGAGGCGCGGGTTCGATCCCGCTCTGTGCGCCAGTTTCTGGTCAGAATCGGCAAGGAGGCCCGGCGGTTAAGCACAGCAAAGTTGAAGCAGTGAGTTGCGCGTTCGAGACCGCATCAAGCTGTGAATATTCTGCGATGTTAAGAATCGGCGACATGACTACGGCCTAATAAACGCTGAAACCGCTATTATTATTATTATGACTCACAAAGAAATAGTATTCCGCACTAGTATGGTATTACGTATGTAACGTGTACACATGATTACCATTTCTGTATAATTCTGATCAAATTGACATTCTAGCCCCTCACTAGAAGATTTTAATCCAATACGATTTACTGCAAGTCAGAAAATAATTGTTTGAAATGAGATTCCCAATATTATGTCTGGCCGTCGTTTATGTTAGAATCACATGCGAATTCTTTGAAGCATACCTCGCTTTTAGCATTCCAGTGTCATTTTTCCGTGCTGATCATTTAGCACAAGGGAGGCGGAATTTAAATGTTAGTATTTTTATGCGTAGGTACTAGAACACTCTAGTCAGTCAAAGCTTTCAAGTTTCCGTTTAAATTCTCAATGTTTGGTGAGCCACACCTTATTGCACAACGTTATTTTATCGCTATATGTAATTGAAATCACAAACTACATTTAAATGCGTTACACGATATCAAATGGATATTACCTTGAATATGATCCCTTGAAATACGATTGCTTTAACGATAAAATCAAACATAAAGAGCGATTTTTTAAACATCTTTTCATGTCTTAACCTTAATGGTATGTTACCTCTGTGCAAAAATGACCATGCAAATTGTCTTACAGGTGCTCATTAGGGGAATCGACATTTTCCCAGATTTTCTCCGTTAGAAACGACATTAGGAAGTCATTAGGACGAGAGACTCTGATAGAACAGGGCGTTTGGCTCATATTTAACGTGATGATAACGGCAGGATACATATGCTACGTGAATACAATAACTTTTTTACTTTCAACAAACACCGTTAACCTTCTATTCGTTTAGCAAATACCGAATAAACCTTTAATGACTTGAATTTGAAATTATATGATCTTCATTACCTATTTTTCTACATATATTAATTTTATTATATCATATGAATTCAAATGAACGTAGGTTATGGAGTCTTATTAGTCTTAATTACCAAGAGTAAGTAAGCTATTCATCAGGGATGAAAGGTTTTTTTACTTCTTGGATTTCGGCTCCACCATTATGCGGAAAAGTTGTGGATGTGCGAAAAAAACGATGGTGCAAAATTTTAGACAACTTAGATTGATTTCTTCATGATTCGAGGGTCGTTTGAAATTTTCAAAAATGTAAAAATATAGCACATACATGAAATTATTTGAAAGCCTTCAGCTGCTGTTTTGACAGGTCATATTGGGCATAAATCATGATAAAAATGTCTTCAGAATATGTATATTCCAATGTGCAAAGCTCTACCTTAGAATCTTCATTATTAGATAATCACAAGAAAATATGAGGGTAGAGCATTTACGTGTATGCTTTACCCTCATATTTCCTCATGATTCTCTAATAATAAAGATTATAAGTTGAACTTTGCAATTTGGAGGCCATTTTTGCTAATGAACTCTGGTATATTTGTGACCCTGAATCCAGATTTGTGCCATGTTTGAACCATGTAATGGGACAGAGTCTTGTTGAAAACTGCATAGTGAGCCGGTGAAGCGTTTACGACCCGAAGGTAACAACTCAGCTTTCAAAATATCCAAAATGTATCGCTTGTTCAATTTCAATCCTGAGGGGAAAAAGACGACTGGCGGCCTCCCAGTGGCTGTTACCGCGGCCCAAACCATCACATTTAGACGGTTAAAGCTTTGTTCAATATCAAATTTCTTCTCGTCGCTGAACACCTAATTAGACAGCATGATCATCCTCAATGAGATTCAGAATCTGCTGCCACATTTCGAGTCCCATTCGTGGCCGTCATTAAAAATAAGGGTGGTAATATTGAATAAATACGTTTGAGAATTGTTGAGGTAGTTTTGACTATTAGCTCATCCAATAAAAATTAATTAACCTGTTTGTTCCATTGAGAAATAAGAAAAACATGCGTTGCCGTATATATATGGCCGACCCTGTATATATACTCGAGGCGGGCATTAATATAATCTAATCACAGTGAATAGGGGTAAAAATTGGAGGCATTTGCAATGAAGCAAAGAATAATAATTGCATTTATGATCATAAACTCAAGTTTGTTTGGGAAATGGCCACGTAATGAAAAAATAACAGNGACTTATGTTAGAATAAAATCAAAATCAAATTATGCTGCTTAATTTTGACACTCATTCGATAACTGGCGTTACAATAACAACTTTTTAATACATCAGCGCTTAAGCAAACAAATCATTCAAAAGCAGTCATTCAAATCCAAACAAGCATAAATCTATTTTGCGAATTAGCTTGTATAAAAAAAGCGAAAAACTGGATATGAAATATGAATTTTGAATTTTCAGTCAGTCCCAGTGTGGTGTCAAACTGAACGATTTTGATTGATAGCAAATTTGTGGTTAATATTTGTATAATTCCACGGACTTCCGAAGCCATATTAAAAACTGACTTCAATGCCAACTCTGATTTATTGAGGCAATTCTCTGTATTGCGCCGCTTGCGGTTGCTGGGCACTGCACGCAGTGCTTCCCAGGGGCCGGTTTTTTTATGCCGGGCTTTCATACTATATTTTGATGCCGTGCTATGCAAACTCATGACACTAAGAACTGCTGAGCAGCAACATCGACTTTTAACAATGCCGGCACAAGATGCTTTGGCATTCTTAAGTTACAGAACCTCAAGTAACCCATTCATTTATTTATCTTCGAGGCAGCAATGCCAGCATCGTTGTTGAACCACGTACGATGCTGTTAACGCAAGGACTTTTATACCAGCTAACGCAATCACGTAGACCCGGCGACGAACCGACGAAATCTGAGGTATATTACTATTGGCCGCTGCCCGCTTCTGATTTCACGTGTCATTCACCTAATCACACAATAGACGAGTGATCTCAATAGCCTTTGTACTTGAAATTGTCTCAATTGTGTAAAATGAGACTGAAATTAATTTAGCAAGACAGCAGTAAATTATTTGTGAATGTATTTTAACTAATTTATTTCACGTTATTATGCCTGTTAGGATCAAATACATGTTCGGTTCATTCAAAGTAAGACTGCTCAAATCACAACAAGGTTTCATGACCGGTTTGATGGCATTCAATTTAATACACAGTCACGAGGACAAACTAATGAACGCGTTCAAAAATTGCTGCCCTATAGGACTTTTGTTTTACATTTCAGTTTCTTTATTGATCAAAATTCTTTGGTAGCGGTGGAATTTCTGCTGTTTCATCGTCGTGACAAAACCTAGAAAATCTTTCTATCAAAGCCACAGACTTGCAAGTTACAAAGTTGCGATAGTTGAAGCATATATTCATAAAGGACATCAAGTTATACTTTGAAGCCAGATTATAGCCGTATCGGTGCCGGACAAGAGAAGCAAGCCACAGTGATTGATCTGGTTAGGGACGGAACAAATGCGAGTAACAGCAAAATTTAATCATACAAACATGATCATTTGTAGCGAATCAGTCGAATTTTTATTTTTTATTATGAGCCAGGATTTAGACATTCAACAGTCTGGTCTACCTCATCCTAACATCACGAGATGTCTTGGAGTTGAGAAACGTTTTTTATAAAAAAATAGCATTCAGTGGTCACGTGGAGTAAACGAAAACATTCAAAATGATGATTTCATAAAGTGATCGTGATAATTTTACAATTAATTTTGATTATGACATGAATTCAAATGCAAAATAACTTGCTAACATTGAAAATTTAAACTATATTTATTAAAGGAATTGTTTTTTCGTAAAAGATTGGAAGATGAATAAAGTGGCGCTTGCCAGAGATTTCCGGAAAATGGCGCGTGCGAGAGAGCGATGCAACTTCGCGTAATGATGCGCACAATACCGATATCTTGGTCTTTAGCTATCGTAAAGAACGTTTTATACGCAATCTGCTCTGGGGAAAACCCAGACCGAACTTTTTGATGCCATGAAAATATTGCGAGGATTTTTATATCCGTGCTAAAATGGGATTGTGGCTGCGAATCTTTCGCTTCACTATCCAAACTATAGAGGTGAGCATTCGATGCACAAGTGATTATTGATTGCAGTTTAGCCTTAATATAGCCGACTGCGATGAAATTATGATATTGTATAATTGCACATTTTAAATTAGGATAAATTATAATAAATTATTCATTATCATAAATATAAAACTTAGTTATGACATGAAACAAGGCTAGATTTCATTCCATGCAATCCTGAACTCAAATTAATTATATCAAACCATAAAATTGGAGGTGCAATTGGGGCTGTGATGAATCTGGCGTTGTTTCTGAGCTCTTCGGTTATTAATTTGAATATTAACGAACGGCTAAGTAAATTATGTCGTAAACTATTAGACTTAATGGTTGAGAAAGCAGGGGTTGGCATGACAACACAACATTCATTAAATTGTTTCCCGCGAAGGGCGTTTTATTTACAGCTTCACTTGACAGCTCACCGCAGTTATTCTTTCTGGTCTTCCGCATTGAGGCATCTCATGTTGCGTCTGTGGTATCCAAGACCGGTTTGTGGAGAACGTAAATTGATGAAATTTTTAACATGCGCATAAATTGAAGAACTATCGAATTATTTATCAAATTGAATCTGAAGTAGAAATTCATGATCGATTTCCACAGGAAGAATTATTTTTCCGCGCCTCAGCGAGAATCTGTTGCAAGTTACATGGTTTGTTCATATGAAAAGAAACACTATTTCTTAAATAGTGATATATATTTGTCAGTCAAATAATAGCAGATCTTCCGGGATCTTTAATTCAGTGTGAAATGTATTCAAATACAAAGTAAATTACGAACTTTTTACCATTATTTGCATTTCTATATATAAGCGCAGTAACTGAAAACTTTCGAATGAACAATGACAACATAATAAGCTTGCAATTCGTCATTAAAAACCTTCTATTACCTACGGCTTGAAGAGAATGATTAAAATATAATTACCGATTCTGTAACTATTCCCAATAAAGGAAATTAAGCAATCATTTAATTTTCAATTCGTGCGAATCATTCAAATAACAATTTCTTCTTGTGTCAGAAAGAAGGAAATGAAGAGATGAAAATGTTACTCAGGTCCATAAGAACTGAGTAACAAAGGCATGGCGTCGACTAGCCCCTCAGCCCAGCATGACAACGGCAAATCCAGGCTCCGTTTATTAAGCTAATGGACCAGACAATATAAGCGATATGATGTTGCCCTCGGGCACCGTGCTTCTTTTATGTTGTGAAGCAGCATCTGGGGCATGAGAATCAAACTTATTAACCAAATGAATTTGGCCCCCACTATTTTGTGTTTAAAATCGTGCAGTGGAAATGATGTCTGAAGTTTATGTTAAACAATCATAATTAAGATGGTCTAAGAGGTTAGCGCCGGGGTTGCCCCTGATAGATGATATTAACAATTCGTTCTATTCTATAGAATCCCTCAATCCTGAATCCTCGATAAAAATAGTGAAAACTCGCTGGAATAATACCCACATATACATACATAGCTATGCACCTTCAAATACTCAAACAAATAAAATTTTGCAAATAAGTATAAAATTAAAAAGTAAAATTTATCAATATGACAGTTTCCCTTTAGCAAATAATATGTTTACTATAAAGCTATCAAATGGTCTATGTTGAATCATAGACCGTTGAGTTTCAGCCAATACGAAATAAATACCTATTAAAATTAACAGGGTATAGTTATGATATAATCTGATATGAGGTATAATTCATTACAAAGCATCCATGAAATTTTGGTTTGAAAATTGCGAGCCTCAATCGTACTTAATTTTTTTCTTTACCATTGACTCAATCTCTAGCTTAGATTGGACATTTGCTTCTGATGTTTTCAAGGCAATTTCACAGTAGTGAAAAATTGATTAGACACTCCACCAATGGAAGTTCGCAAATAAAGCAATTTTTATTATAATGAATAATATATTACCACGCTGCCTAAAAAATAAATAGATAGTAAATTAAAATATACGCTTGCTAATAGACTAGAAAATGGGTTCCAGATGAAAATAGCGAATGCCTCATAATATAGTTTACTTGCGAGCGAAAATTCAATTCACAATTTTCTTGAAGAATGAAAATTCAGATGCTATGATCTGAAAACGACAATCAATACTACATATGCACAATAATGGCCTTAAGAATTGACCAAGCCTAAAAGGAAATTTATTGGTATAATATCTGCAACAAATGTATTCTATACTTATTCATTTTCAGTCCAATGTCCCATCTAACCGAATGAATCGTTTCCATCGTTCGGCGATAACAATTTAAAAGAGTGGCTACAACTGGGACATATTGCGCAAATTAATAAGATAGATTTTTTATTTTTTTTAATTCGTACGATTCTTTTGAGTGTTTTATGTTAGTAACAGATGTTAATGCATGTTAATTACTTCACTATAGGTGAAATAATGCGAATCGTCTTCGTAGAATTTTTTCCCACAAACGAGAATTCATGAAAATGTAAAAATGTAGCAGAATAAAATCTTACAGAAAAATATTCGCGAAATCTGTATGTCAATTAAATATCTCTTTCCTTTGCTTATGTATTTTATGTAACATAGAAGAAAGGCTTTATAAGTGTTGCACACAATCTGATGTTATCAATCGCTTAGTACCCGAGTTGGTTTTTGAAATATTGTGTACATTTATGGACTTTACCATAGTCGGCTCGAGTAGGACATTATTTGAATTATCCGATCGTCAATTAATTTAATCTCATAAATTAATGAGTTTGAATGTAAATACGAGTAAAGCCAACGAGTCTAAAAATTTGGTTTGTCAAAGTGCGCAAAATTGCAGTGCAGTTTAAGAATCTCTGTTATCAAATTGTAACGAAATGTGAAAATTAGAATTCTAATATTCACTCCCGGACCGTGACTCGACCATTTCCGTGAA
>NW_025933275.1:0-459 GCF_000764305.2 Hyalella azteca
AGATCACGTCATTATACTTCACTGCCATCACGTCACAAGCCGTTACTGCCTGCACTTACTGAATAAAAACATGTTTAATATTCTTAACGTTCGCTTTTTTTCATCTGTTAGAATTAGTTGATGATAAAGTGATTAACTAATAAACTATCAAGTAAGAACATTAATAGGTACCATTGTTTAGGGTTTTCTCTTACTGTTGTTATAATATTGAGTAGTTGTAAATAAGTACAATTAAGTGTTGCTCAATACCGTGACAAAAACCGTCATCTGACAAACGAATGTCGTTACAACACATTCGGCAGGATGGAGGCTATTTAATGGGGCATTATTTCACTCTATAAATGATGAGTGATTAGTTGGATAAAGTCAACGGATAAAATTTGTAGAACTAAAACATCAAATCAGCTTTATTCATACATTTAAACAGAATCCATCGATACATGAAATTGGAAATCCCTC
>NW_025933276.1:0-2447 GCF_000764305.2 Hyalella azteca
CTATTGTCCACTTGGCGTATTTTTCTCAAATAAATTAGATTGTATGCGTACTTTTAGACGCGTAAAGGTAGACATGCGCTCGTCCGTATTCAAAACAAATTTTTTTATATACAAAATTTAATTGTTCGTAATTTGATCGCGCTAAAGTGAGTAAATGAAGGCTGAACGGAATTCAATATCGACTGATGAATCAACGTTGATTCGAGCTTGAGTATTGAAAGCAAGTATATCGAAAGGCTAATTTATGAGAGGTTCTTGCCTATTATCCTTTCGAAAACAAGGTCGCGCTCATTATATTCTTGAACTTCATTTTGAAGCTAAAACTTGATTTGGTGTGATTTTTCAACATGTGAATCCAATCTTAATTGAAACTTACCTGAGATGAGATCAGTACTAATATATTCGATGCCTAAATATTTGTGTATCCTCAACTGTAAGAACTGGAAACTGCTTTAAACTCAACTGTAAAATTCAAACTGCGAAAGAAATAAATACCTGCATCAAACAGTATTGTTGATCGTATATTCAGTACCTGTAAGTGTATTTTTAAATTGCGTATTGTGTGGATCACTTTCTAGGCAGCGCCGCAGTCTCCGTTCCCGTCTTGTATAGCGTGCGCAGTCGGCGGTATCAGCCCTCACATTTGATGTTATTTTTTATTTAGTTTTGTTTTTAAATGCTTTTCTTGATGCTAAGGTAATGCAATTAATGGAAATTTTGTATAATTTATTTTAATGATCTATAGCTGTATATTTTGTTTAAAGTGAAATTAAGAATAAAATCACAATGGAAGAAAAGAAAAGGTAGGCACATCGAAATATTGTGAGTTTTTAAGAATGATTTATGTATATATGTAGTAATTTTATCGCAATTTTTATAATAACTTTGAGCGAAATAACATATTTCAGCTGTTACCCAAAACTCACTTAGCTTTATATAAAATTTAGCACTTGTTGCAGTTGACGATGTTCAAATTGACGCGTAAATTTGCATTCAAACTAATGCAGTAAAATATTTTTTCTATAATTTCATCAACTCAGTTTTTGTCTTTTATTTTGAAGTGCATGTTAAATTCCAATGCGTGTATTTCGATTGACTGACAGTAAAACGACTGCTGATAATTTCATCCTTAAACTTTTAGTGGATCAAGAACAATGATCGGTTCTGCAAGTTTTATGCAGGCTTCTGAACTAAGATGAAGTGTTTTCAATTATTTTCTCGATCAAAGATTGTAAAACTTTCCTCCTGAATTAATTTAATAACTCAAGAAGAGTATTTTGCTGATATTTTATACGCCTGACATCACAAGAATCTCTAGAAACAAAGCTTGTAAAGTAACAAATTAATCTCGCATCGTCGTACACTATATACAGTCCCGTTACGCTTGAGGTTACAGACGCTTCGCGCAGAAATTAGCGACAAAAATCTACCAATTGCGTCTTGGAAATTTTGTTTTCACTGCATTGATGGCAAACGTAAAGGGAATTGTTTCACGTAAATCATTCGCCAACTACGCCTGTCTAAAGTATCCAGCTCAATAAATGTTGCATTGATAGAATAATGAATGTTACAAGATCCCTGTTTCCTAAATGCTGCATTGATCACGAATATCACCATATTACTGGTTCAAATATGCGGTATTAATAACGAATGTTACAGATTCATGAGCAGCAGAAGCAGATGTTCATTATGCTTACTTGTTCTTTACTCATGAGTCTTATCCTGAAATGGAGAAACAATAATAATAATAAATCAATTAATAAATCATTTACAAAAATAGCGACCTTTTACTGTATTTGCTCACTGTATTTATTTCCTGTTACACTTCCTTTCTAAGTGTAGAATGAAATTATTTTTTATGATTACCGACTGTGGTTTGTTTTAGTTTTTAATTCGTACTCAGGTTATATTACATATAACAATAAATATGGTGTTTAGATATTGATTGTACATATCATCTGATCTGTACTTTTACGTACCAATATTTTGATATGATGTTCTCTTTAGTATTATTGTACATAGAGCTCTTTAAAAGTTTCTTACTCAGGATACTACAGTTTATATGATGGTTACTTAAAATTGTATTCTTTAAATTTCTTCTACCACATTGCAGTGATTGCACATAATCATTTCACTATGATGTTTTGCTGTGGATTGTAACATTTTCTTGTTCCATACTCATGCAGGATGCTGTAGTGAAGATGACAGTTGGTAAGCTGTCAATTGTAATTTTATTGCATCTATTTCTTCTTAACCAAAACACGTAATCATTTACAATCACTCATTGAAATGGATTATTGCATTTGCCTGCACACAATCATTTCACGATGATTTATTACCATTGATTCAATTGCGGTAGATGGAAAAGGACACAATCATTCAATAGGCGCCATCATATGAGAACAACACATTCTAAACATTCATAGCGTAAGTGTGTGTTTGTGTAT
>NW_025933277.1:0-1604 GCF_000764305.2 Hyalella azteca
ATTGGAGGGGGTACTCCGACAGGCTTTAAATAATAGCTCGTTTTTGTGGGTCACATTTTTAATTTTTTAACCTATTAGATATGCAAACTTTTTAAATCTTTCTATTGTGTTACGTAGCCTCAGTATTAGGCCTTTGATGGCCATTGACAAAATTTTTCTGTCAAATCATTTTTGAGTTTTGAGGGTTTTTGTTAAAAAAATGAAAAGTGGTCAAAGTTACCCCGCCGGTCAAAGTAATCCCATTTTACGGTACTGTAATACATATACCATTCTTGGGGGTGGGGCTTATGGGCACAACCAATCACAGCTTGAAAGCATCCCCATCAACCAATCACAGCCTGAAAGCATTTTCATCAACCAGTCACAGCTAGAAAGCAGATAACATTACAATTCCATTACCCAATCACAGCTGGAAAGCTGAAAGTAGCTAATATCACAAACCAATCACAGATGGAATTCTGGAAAGGGATAGGATATGTAAATAATGGACTGAAAGTGTAAAGTTCCTGCCTTTCCAAGCTTTCAGGTCCTGCTTTCCAATATGCTATGTGTACTGCTTAATTTATTATCCCTCTAGAATTCCACACTGCACCGCTGGTTTGAAAAATTAAACCATTAATGCGCTATCTGTGAGGGGTTTGTTCACTTTGTTGCATATAAAGAATATAATGTACATAGACAGTGATAGACTTAACTCACTTAAGGTTATCTCAATATTAACAACTAGTGTTTTCATTGTTAAGTTATCAAACTATTTAAGAAACCTATCAACTATTGACTGCATAAATCCTGACTATTGACTGGCATGCGGTTGTTCAACGACCAGATGACCTTGAGATAAATTTTACAACGACTCTTGAGCCTCTTGTGCCACACTATGAGACCTGGCGATTGGCGAATCTGTCAAATTTTTGCAATGAAAATGTAATATAGGGTAAACGCGGTATATTCCGACATCGTAGGTAATTCCGTCACCTCTCCAGCTTTTCCTTTATATTAAGCATTGTTTTAGTTCCATGCGTTCATTGATGGTTGAAATGGTGATGTCATACATTTGCGTGTTGAAATACTGCAAAATTACTAGGTCTTGGCCATCTAGTGGGAAAATATTGAGATCCAAAGAGAGACAATGCATGCCACATGGTGAGATCATCGAAAAATGTGTCAAATTTGACAGTTGACATGGCTCTACCAAATAGTGAATAACTGTTTTTATAGGAAGAATATTATGGTTTGAGACTTGTAAATACGTCTGTGAATATAGTAGAAATCGTTCAAGTATACTTGTATTCGCTGATTTCAAGTCGTAAATAAATTAGTAGATGATTAAGTCAAGATGTTGCATTTAGACACATGAAAACTAATTCCAACACAACTTGAATTGGACACACACAGATCGTTCAAAGCTTTGTACAAAAATTGAAATTTGCTTAATTAAAAGCCTAATAGCTGTTGATTAAAACGTAATTAAGTAGTGTTCAATATTCGCTAGTGTTCTAATTCAAAGCCGTGTTGTATCCCAATACAGCTCACACAGCAAACGGAATTCGAACACGTGGATGTCGGCAATACGTATCAGTTAAATTTGAAGCGCTGACGCAATA
>NW_025933277.1:1795-21742 GCF_000764305.2 Hyalella azteca
ATATATTACGATGCCTGTATTCATGATACTCGTGCACTTTAACAATACGCACATCTGAAAGTCTGTATATGATATATATCATAGCTGTCTCTTATACACATCTAGATGTGTATAAGAGACAGGGGTTACGTAACTTACGTTACCCACTCACCTTTATATAAAGGGTCGGATTGAACCTGTCTCTTATACACATCTAGATGTGTATAAGAGACAGACCGGACTCTACCCACACCCCACGGCCAGTGTAGCTGTCAGCTCACCTTCTTCAGAAGTGTGAAAGCTTTTGCCGGTGAAGGTGTGTTTTACAATCGGTCCATAAGAAAGTGTTGATCGGTTCAAAATGACATAAGAACAGGTTCTTTTGAATAACCTATGGATTGGCACCATGACTATCATGGATACCACTCATACCAGCATTGTCCTACATAAAAAATTGGTTTAAGTCTAGAATAAATAAGGAAATTAGAAATTTAACTGATTTTAAAAAATCTCTGGTTTGCCACTATGTAATGACATGTCATAACCAAGACAGTGTCACTGTCAGTGTTTTAAGTGTTACACACCTTATTTTGGTAATGTTGCAGCCAATGTAATTGTAATCTAACAACAGAGAAGAAAAATGCCAGCCAGGTCTCATACAATGGCAATAGTCGTTGTAATTTCAACGACTTTTGCTGAAGTTATCGACCAATTTTTTTACTTTACAACTTTCGAGCTAAAATAATAGGTCATTTATCTTTTTCAACGACTGCCAACTAATGGGACTCTTTCACAATAAACTTCTGACGACTGCCAACAAGCGACTTAGCGAGACCCGACAAGATACGACTGCGGTACTGACTAAAACCCGGACCCCAACAGCGCATTACGAGCGGCGGATGTAAAATGTTCAGCCCCAGGACAACGCAACCATCATATGTATTGAAGCTTGCAAAAATAATCGGACAGATTACGCCAGTGTTTTTTTCCACTTAGAAGCTAGAATCAAACTTTCTTGAGGAAAGTTTCTGCATGTTATATTTTTATTTTAACCTTGACATGTAAGAGCATGTAGGTGTGCAATATATTGCGGTGTTTTTATGCATGATATTCATGCATTTTAACCGATTACGTACATCTGAAAATTTGTATGCAAAATATTACGATGTTTGTGTGCATGAAATTCACGCACTTCAACTTAATACGCACATCTGACAGTCCTGTCTCTTATACACATCTAGATGTGTATAAGAGACCAGTATTGAAGGACTTATGAGTGGTTCAGTTGCGCGAATCCGCAGCCAGGACCGCAGGCGGGTCTGCAAAAGTGTCGATTCAGTGAAGAAATAGGCCCATGTCCTGTTGCCGATTCTTGTACTTGTCGTGACTTGATTCACAAGGTTGATTTTTACGTTTAGATCATTTCATTTATTGAAATTCACTCTGTGATGAATGATTCAGGAATGTGTTATGCTTAAATTTGCAGTACGCACGTGAACAACAGAGGTGCACATCCGTAGTTTTAATTTCTTCCCACTGTAACTAACTGGTATTCTTGGATATGCCTGAGAGAATATGAAATTCGCGAATCCCATTTGTGAGTGGCTTGCATTTGTCGAACAAATGCAAGTAGCCATATATTAAATAGAGTTGAGGTTTGATAATTCTGGTGATTGAGTATTTAAAACTGAGTAAGCAGTTCTGGACAAGAGTAAGGTGTGACCTCCGTATTTTAGGAAAAGCTTGCATTTGTTTACGCACAATATTTACGGTGAGGTGAAGCGGTGAATTCATTAGTAAAGAAACCTAAGAAGGCACTGCCTGGTTTGAAAAATTAAACATTAATGCATTATCTGTTAGGTGTTTGTTGTATATAAAGAATATAATGTACATAGACTTAAGGTTATCTCATTATTAACGACTAGTCATTAGTGTTTTCATTGTTAAGTTATCGAACTACTGAAGAAACCTATCGACTATCGACTGCGTAAATCCTATCGACTATCGACTGGCATGCGGTTGTTCAACGACCAGATGACCTTGAGATAAATTTTACAACGACTCTTGTGCCACACTATGAGACCTGGAATGCCAGAATGTTTCAAACAAAGGAAAAATATAATTATTCATTTTGGCTAATTATTTGTCAAGTCAGATAAATGCACTGTAAATAAAAGATAAAGAATGACTTTTATATGTCTAACCAACGTTTCTGACAAATTGTCCCTTCAAAATTGGGAGTACCTTAACCTAGGTAGTCTGTTATTGAACAATAGAATTTCTGGTATTTTAAGCTAGGCTATCTGCCATCTGGTATTCTTGTTGTGAGTGAAAGTCTGGCAACACTGATAGTCTGATACTAGGTAATCCAACAATAGGAACATCACTCACGGTCTGAGTCTCACTCTCACCCACCTTTCAGATACAGAAATTTTCAGTTCATGGGTGATACGACATCATACGAGACAATAGCTAATATATTTAGTTTTGCAATTTGCCACACATGATACAAGGAATATTATCAATCATATTAGTTCTCACACGACTCACGAGCTTCTATGTCCTCGTGTTAAGCATGGCGGGTTAACCACTCAAATGAATACAGCAGCGGTATTCAAGATGCGGCTCAGCATCTGGCGTGCTATTGTTGCAGTCAGCAAAACTCTTGATTGCGATTTAACTAAGCGTTATTAACCAATACGATTTACGAAACTTCATTTTAAAATCACCAATTGCCGTGTGTGCAAGATAATTATGTGCATAGACAATTATCCTGAACACGTCCTAATGTTAAGATACTGTCATAATGAAACAATACGTTTGAACGTTCAATACAGTTCTGATATCAGCGATGAAACGTACTGAATTTTATTTGCAGGAAGTCCTAACATACAAAAAATTTTCAAATTAATCAAATATCCCAGATCAGAAATATCTATGCCGGGAACCGTATGTTTCGGACAATTTTACGGCCAAACTCGACGCTACGGACAAATTTACGGCCGGATTCGTGGCCGGTTTCACGGCCAATTTCCGAATTCAATGATCAAGGAATATCTCCCAAATTTATGAACGCAGCTCGATGAAACTTGATACGCGTATTTATTAGGACCTTACGTTGATATTTAGGTCGCGAAAATTTTTTAATTTCACTTCCATTCACGAGTTATATAAAATAGCAGTGTCGGCACAGAAGAAATATGCCCATGGCAAGTTGCCGATTCTTGTACTTTTCGTGATTTTATTCACAAGGGATCCGGCCTTTGGAACCCGATCTCTTCATAACTGACGATTGATTGCGATAGCTGCTGGACTTTGCGGGCCAAAATTAGCAGTGATCAAGGAATGTCTTCCAAACTACTGAACAAATTTAGACTAAATTCTGAACATACATTGCTAACTACTAATCGGCGATGTTTAGCTCGTGAAAATGTTCACGATTTTGCCTTCATTCGCGATTATTTTGTCAATTTTACCTCCATTCGCGATTTAAACAGCAATGCGTGCTTAAATTACAGTGATCAAGAAATTTTCTCTAAAGCACTGAACAGATTTGAACGAAAATTTGCATATAAATACCTAACCTCCAAACGTTGATGTTTACTTCGTGACAATGTTATCGATTTTTTCTTCATTTGCGATTTGTATGGCTCTATATTTACGCTCATGGTCAATGCAAATTTAAAAACCGTGCCTCAGAAATGCCGGTCGTTTTTCCGTAATCCGTATAACTTGCGAACGAAGGCAAAATCGAGAAAATTGTCACGAGCTAAACATCACCGTTGGGAGGCCAGGTATTTATATGTAAAGTTTCCTTCAAATCTGTTCAGTAGTTGGGATGGAATTCCTTGATCACTAGGAATTTAAGCACGTATTGCTGTTTAAATAAATAAAAAATAAAGGTGCAATAAAAAACTCGCATACGAAGATAAAATTGAAAAATTTCCACGAGCAAACATCACCGCTTAGTTAGAAAAGTATATCCAAAATTTAGTTCAAATCTGTACAGTAGTTTGGAAGAAATTCCTTGATCACTACGAAGTTCGGCCCGTTTCACCATATAACTTCCGGATGAAGGTGAAATTCAAAAAAATTTCACGAGCTAAACATCACCGTTCAGTCTTCATGAATACGTATACCCAGTTTCATCGAGCTGCGTTCATTAGTTTGGGAGATATTTAGCTCGCCAACATTAACTGATAAACTGACCATCATTAACTGATTATTTTCTGACTTGGGAGAATAGGAGATGCAGAGGAGGCTAATTCAGGCAATTTCTGGTGATAAGGCTGGCGGTTCCTTCATAAGTAATTTTGAATGTTTAGCCTGTTTCAGGCCGGTTATGGCCCTAGTCAGCTCCAAATTGACTCTGGCATATCTAAAGGTAAGAGCTTGCTGATTCCTGCTCAAAGAACGAACTACTGGCAGTAAAACTAGCTCTAACCTCGGAGACTCAATTGAGCAAATCAAGGAGACGGTCACAGAGCTTGCTGCTCCTAACTCATTCGGAAAAGGCATCATCATTAAGCCAGTTGCTGATACCCATGCAGTCGATGAATTCTTCTCAGATGATCTGAATCTGAGCAAAGCTCTGGCTGACTCACCTATTGGCAAAGCAGGCATTAGGGAATGGTGGGTTTAGCGTAAATCATGTCGGAACAATTCTTGTTGATACCACATTTAATTCTAATCAACCATAGTAAATTCATTACGTGACTTTCATTTACACACCGGTAGCAAGCAGGTGGTGTTACTAATGAAAATAAACTATATTATTTGATTAGGGCAGTGGAGCTATATTATATTCTACCCCCAATCACTGCAATCATGCAATTTAATTACTCTCGAGGTGTGCTGGGATAAATCCCAGCATTAGCATTATTATTATTTAGTTCACATTCTACGATAACAAAAATCTCTAGTACATGAAAAATGTAATTTGACACATTCAAAATTGAGAACCTACCAGTTTACATCACAAAAATCTCTCTATTTACCAGAACGTTGATAAATTGCAGTTTCGTTGAGCCATACGTCCGTTGCAAACGACCGTATAATACACGAACACTTCACAGCCGTAGATGCAGCGACCGTACCGTAGCTGTAGCCGCGCGTCCTCGCGATCGCTGTTCTTCATAATCGTCGTGTCTTGCTAATATTGATGTCTCACGGCCAGTCTGGCCGTAGGTTGTTTTACAACGACCGTACTTCAGAATAGTGGCGTAGTCTTCATCGTCGATGATTTTACTTCGGGCTCAATGCGGTGCTTCCGCGGTTGAAGATGACTGTAACCGTACCGCTTCTTCCCGATGGAAATCGTGACCTTATCGTACTGATGATCGTACCGATGATAACTCCCGGTATAGAACTCGAAAACTTGGATCTTTTGATGGCGGCGTTATAATCGTGGCACAACTCGTGACCCTCTCGCATTGTCTCACGGCTGAGCGGCAGCCGTAGTGTTGATGTTGATTTTCTTGACGTGCTTACAGATATCGTAGCCGTCACGATGGGTCTAGATACCTCTCGACCGTCAATGTTCGAGAACGGCAGCACCGCCGGCCTCACGGTCGCAGCCGTTAAATACAGTTCGCTGACTGCAGACCGTACGTGCGTGACAGTCACCTCCGTAGAACCAACAACAAACCTTGGCGCCAATTTTGAGGTCCTTATATAGGCTAGAGTCGCACACAGTTAAGCCTATTCCCTCGAAGTGACGTCACATTCCTCGAATGGAATGTCCCTCACGCTGAGCTTGTTAACGTACAATGTAAACTAAACTCCTTCCAACGGCCTCGAAACAACCGCGCCTTACACACTTGCTCTATCGCTTCGACCCGCATTCTTAGCATTCTTAATATCTACCCATAATACATGTCCAATATTACCTACTTTATTCATGTTGCCATCGAATTACAAACGTGGAATATTATTTTCTGTATGAAACTTTTATTACGTACAGAATTTAAAAAGAAATGACAGAGCCAAGCGAGTAAAAGTCAGCATAAATCCTAATAATATTCTATCAATTGGCTGTGCCATATCTTGCACGACGATTTATGGAACCCTTTTTTATGACACGAAGTATGTATTCTTTACATGTCATAGGCGATGTATATTCGAAGTATATTCTTTACGTATCATAGGCGAAGAGAAACGTACTCCCATCGGTCCATATGAATTAATGTTGTTTTAACTTAAATCTGTCGACTGATGTCCGCATTTCGTTGTTTAATTTCAGAAGTTATCACTATACACATTTCTGTAGGGAAGAAAGATGCGCGAGAAAATTATTGCGTTACGAGGGAATTAATCCATGACAACCGAGCGGTCACCAGGAGGGCCAGTCTGAACTTTTGGGAGGAATTTTTGCAAGTGTTTCTTCGCGCCACTAGCCTGGTTCTAACGTTATTATCTCAACATTAAACTAATTGTGTGCGCTTCTATTAAGGCATAGAGTAAAAAATGCTCCGAATGCTAGCAACGTTAAACAAAGCAACGGCTGATATGTGGCATTGGCGGTTTAGCTCATGTAAGGAGATCTTTGTATTTCGTTCAGTTCGGCCGAATACGCTGTATATATTGTTTGAGGTGGTTGATAATATCGCATTTGTAAGTTATATACAAAATTTAGGAAATTAAGACGTATTATAATAATACTACGCAAAAAACTTCCACTATCATCATTGACGAGTTAATAGAATTTCAAAATTGCCAGGAAAATTTGTCTCACCACATCCTGCGTTTTCTAGACTTAACTGACAAATATAACTTGATCTGATTCAAATTTTTATATATGGTCTTTTAAAACAACGAATGTGCCAGCTAAAGTAGCAATGATGTTCTGTGTGGCGTACATTTTTATCAACCTGCATAAATAACACTCGAGACTACTTATTTCTGTATTCAGATTCAAATGGGAATTAGATACCGATGAAAACAACTGGCAATGTGGAGTTACCTTAACTTCTCCATATACTGAATAAACATTCCGTAAGCTTTATAGCAACTAAGATTTACGAAGCAAATGAATAGTAAATGTGGCAAATATCATATATTCCATGAAATATGGCAGTTGTTGGATGCATAAATTGTGTGGATAAAGTCACCATATTATTAATTGAATTTATCCTCATTAATTCACTAGAAGCGGAAAATTCAGAATGAATAAGCGATTCAAGCAAGATATTATATGCAACTTATGCCTTCTTCTTGCAAGAGAGATTGTGTCGATTGCAAATGCGGCTTATTTATTTTTAAAAAAGTCACTAGATTGCTTTAATCGCAGATTCACTAGAAATTTAAAAGCGAAGAAAACACCACAAAAATTTAGCATATCTATTTTGAAAACGTTTCGGAGACCAGCTCCATCGTCAGTTCGATAAATCTAGAACACAGATAAATGCAGAAAATTAGTTTGGAGTTAATAAAAAAAACACAAAAAAAGTCGAGCATATACGAAAGCCGCGGTGTAATAGTGTTTGAAGCCCGTTTATCTTGAATCTAAAAGAACAAAAACTAAAAAAGCTGGTGCTTAGGCCGGTAAAAGTTGGTTTTCTGTAAACAGAGGTTTGAACACAGAGTACACAGAGTTTTGTAAACAGAGGTTTCTGTAAACAGAGGTTATTTTTCTTTGAGCTCAGCGTCATTTGAAGTCCAAAAATACATACTTAATTTCCCAACAAGTTTTTGCTAGAATCAGTAAAAAATTGGAAGGATCGAGGCTGCATTACTCTTTTAAAAAATTCTCTTCAATTTACTACTGGTATGTTAGGTACTTAATACTAACTGGAACAAATTAAAACACATAAACATGATAAC
Organism: Hyalella azteca; assembly: GCF_000764305.2. Taxonomy (NCBI): domain Eukaryota; kingdom Metazoa; phylum Arthropoda; class Malacostraca; order Amphipoda; family Hyalellidae; genus Hyalella; species Hyalella azteca. The sequence goes on from NW_025933277.1 coordinate 9,596, forward strand.
TGCTGTCCGAAAACGATCAATATGTAAAAATTATTCAAATCTTTCAACGTGAAACGGAATGCATTCATATTTGAATAGAAATAAAATGTACAAGGTAAATAATTTTAACCCTTCATCACTAACGTGATAATTAATTAGCCTAGTAATTAGCAAGTGTTACTGACTGCATCCGTTTTACGGATAAACTTAATCGAAACTTTTTCGAGTAAAACGAAGAATTGTATCTTTTTCGATTACATTTACGCTTTTCATTTTTCACAGATTCGTATTCACTTTGACACGTGTGTATGAATACTGAATACTAGCAAATATTATTGCGGTAACTAAAGAAGGATATCATTCTTCTGATTCCGAGCTGGAGTTTGGATACTACTGAATAAAAGTAGATTTCTCTGCAGTTCACTACAGGTGAATAATATTGTCATTTTATTGGTGAATAATATTGTCATTTTATTAGTGAATAATATTGTCATTTAATTTATATTTTACAGGTGAATAATATTGTCATTAACATAACATTAACAAAATATGAAGGTGCACAGTTTTAATGTGGATTTTACATTCTTTCATGTCAAGTTTCTCGTGCCCACAAGTCCCGAGGTCGGTAGAGCGTATCCATATCGTGAAATAAAAAGACGACGAAAATTCTCCTATAATGATATAAATAAATCTTAGAACAGATCAATCAACCCGACTGTAATTTGTTTGTAGCCATCCGAACCACGAACAAGCCACCGGGCTCCAATGTTCAGGAGCGTCAATGAGAACTAAGGACAATAACGTTCATCTCAGGAATTATAACAAGAATTTAAAATCACAGGAAAGCCCAGTAAACTCATTACATTTTCATGGAAAAAGTTTGAGAGACCAGCTCCATCATCAGTTCAAGAATTAGAGAATACATATGCGATTAGCAGAGATCATCCAAATTAAACTTAAGAGATCAAAACCTAAATTACGAAAAAAGGCAACGGAACTTAAATAAATACCTATCAACTAAAAGTTTCTTCGAGTTTAATTTATGGTGAATTATCGATTTAGGCAGACTTTTGCTATCAATAATTGTTATTGTATTCCGTGGTCAGCTTGTGTAAATGGAAGAATTTCATTCAATGAGAGAATGACAAGGAACCTGCGACTTGTGCGCTCGAGTGACTTTACTTAGAATAGAATAGAAGTGTCGGCGTTGAAGACATAGGCCCATGGCCTGTTGCCGATTCTTGAACATTTCGTGACTTGATTCACAAGGAATTAGGCCTTTGGAACCCGATCTTTCCATAACTGACGATTGATTGAGATAGCTGCTGGACTTATTGCCTGCTCCGTAACTTGCTAGGCATTTTAAGACTGAACATATGCTTCTGCATAGCTTCGTCTAGTCTGTTTTTGAAGATGTTCATACTTGGAGCTCCAACGATGCTATCAGGGAGGCTGTTCCACATGTCGGTGACTCGAAGCGAGAAGAAATGTTGTCGCATGGATGTGTTCCAACGCTGTTTTTTTAGTTTATAGCCATGGCCCCTGGTGTTGGTTCTTGTTTCAAATTCATCAGCGTTAAAACGCAGCTGCCACTTATCAGCCCAGTCAACCAGCCTGTCAAGATCACCTTGCAACTGTACTTTTTGCGACGTATTCTTCACCATATTATAAATTTTTGTGTCGTCAGTCGTCAATCCACATAAAAAAATGTATAAAATTTAAATTATTTGCAAAACAGAGATAGACAAAAAAGTTGTGAGTTAATCAGCATGAATCCAAGAAATTTTCCATATAAATTGAATTATTGCTTCATTTTTCCATGCCGATTATTAGGAATAGTATTACGCTCATCAGACCAACATTCGTCTACACGTCCTATAAGAATAAACACAAGCAGAGACAATGAATGCCTATTAACCAAACACCATATTTAGCACATTTTCTCATTTATGGAAAAATGCCCTATTGTGCTCGTCATGTCCGTCCGTCTGTCTATCCGTCCCTGACTTCACGTTTTCGTCGACGAGAATATGCGCTCTCTGTCACTCACTGCAGTAAGTACTGAGTTACAGTATATTATTGATGTTGCCGACGAAATGTGTCCTAAGTTTTGAGTTGCAAAATGTTTTGTGCTACGTACGCAAAAATTTCCAACAGTTAGTTGTTTAATTTTGTCCCATTATCAATATAGCCTAACCGATGTCATCACATATATCTACATCGATGTACGAATTTTTCACGTTTAGATTTCAACATTGAGAACAAATTTTAAGATTTTTCTCCATCTGGAAAACCGACCCCGCATGAAGCTTAGGATAGAAGGCAAAATGCAGTACAAAAGCAACAAAATGTGACATGTTCATCGACCTATATCTATAACTTATTATAACCAGTACGTAAAGGCTTGGTTAAACGTTCTATGGCTGCATTTTAACAGCATTTTATGCATACCTAAATAGATCAGGAAATGTTCATGAAAGAGATAACGCGTTAGCTGACGGCAGATTTGCTTATCTAGTAAATAATATCACACGGTGTTAGAGCGCCAGTCGGCCTAAAATAAGCTGCTTAAGTATTAAATTTTATCTTCACAATATATGAAGCTGAACATGTCGACATCGGATCAAATGACTAATAGTTTTCGATAATTTTCTAGAAACTCAAACTTTGGTCAAATAATGATTGATGTGAAAAATTAGCTTTGAAAAATGTATTGCGAAAGTGTTTTTTAATGTGAAATTATTATATTGAGAGGTAAATATTGTTGATTTGATTTTTACATAAACAAATTGCAAATATTAGATTTTGTAGGTAACTCAAGAAGATGATATGGGAGTATTCCATCTGCATTTTCCGAAAATTGTTGCCTGCTCATTTGTAAATATCGATAATATTCAATATAAAAATATTGAAGCTGCTAGATTGCAATTTTAAACACAAAAATCGTCTTCTGCCTGGGGTACAATTGCGTAATTGTACAAGTAACACGACACGCGGACGCGGGCGTACTGCGACTGTAAGCGCACAGTATTACTAATATCTAAATAATCGAATAATCGATCACTGATTCATCGATTATTATATTCTTTACATATCATAAGTGGGGAAAAACGAAGTCAAATTAGTCCATATGAAGAATTATTGTTATTTTAACTTTGACCTTGCAATCAATATCCGCTTGCTGTCATTCAATTTGAGAAGTTATCTATATAAACATTTCTGTAGGGAAGAGAGGTGCTGAAGAAAATTATTACAATGGAGGAGGGACTTAATCCATGACAGCCGAGCGGTCACCAAGAAGGCCAAGGTGGACCGCGGGAGGCCTTCTTGCACGAGTTTCCTGAAGCCACTATCCTGGTCACAGCGTTTAATTTGAACATTAAACTAACTATGTAAGCTTTCATTAGCGCAATGAGCAAAATAAAATGCTCCTTAGGCTACATTGCAACGGCCGATGTGAAGTGTTTGTGATTTAGCTCTTGTAAGGAGATCGTTGCAATATGTTCGAGGCCGGCTGAGGTATTAGACGCTGCATATACGCTTATATTATATACGCAAAAAATAATATACACTATTATACGCTGTATATATTGTACGTGGTAGTAGGCAGTAATTTGTATTTGTACGCTATCAAATATTTTCCAAACCCAGTGGTAACACTTTAAAGTACCCAGGCTTGGAGCAGCGAGGCATGGGTTCTTTCCCAGCTTCCTACGACAGTTCTGGTCAAATCGGCGAGTAGGTCGGGGGGTTGAGCAATGCAAAATTGGAGCAGTGAGTTGCATGTTCGAGACCCCCAACAAACTGTGAAAGTTCGGCGATATTGAGAATCGGCGACAGGTCTAACGGCCTAATTAATGCTGACACCGTGACACTACAATAGCCGTAATACAGCAAAAAATTACATTACTTTTGTCAACCTCTTGTTTCAATAATTTCAGGAAAGTTTTCGAAATTTGTCTCGCCACCCCTGTGTTTTTTGGTCCAAATGACAAATACAATTCCAAGCGATGAATAGGTTATAAACAAGATCATTTATGACAATTAACATAACAGTTGGGAAGAAAGTGATGTTTTTACTGCAGCGTTACGCGCAAAGCTTTTACTTGTAGTTGTTTCTCGACGAAAACATGAATATTACCCTAATTATTTTTAGAGGGTAACCAGAATTAATAATGTTAATTATTCTCTCGATATATTATAATTCTCTCGATAAACGTTGAGCTCGGGGTGGGCCGCGAGGTTAGTTGAGAAGTTCCTGCGACGTGTTATGAGCAAATATATTATTTCAATGTGTGGTAAAAATTGGTCTTGATAAATAAAAGCTATAAGAACTCACCTGCCACACTGGCAGCTCAACTTACTCAACTCCCCCTGAAAAAGACGGGATATCCCCGACGACATCATCCAAAAGTGGAGCCGCGAGCATTACAAGCGTCCGGCAACAGCGCCTCATAAGTGCGGTGTACTTGACCTGCCGCGTTAGCAGACGACAGCGCTGCAGGTGTCGGCGAGAGCTTCATAAGAATTGCTGATACTTCCTCATCAAATTGTAAATGATTCTTTGTTTATTCTACTAATTAATTCCGCAACGAATAAATATATAACCACAATTCCATATTTTATTGATGTAAAAGTGGAACTTCAACTAAAAGCTAACTCGATTAAAGGCAAATAAAAGAAAAATCCCAAATGACATACGCGAGAGTGAGACGAAAAAATGTGAGACTTTATGCAATATTAACGAAAAAGAGACCGGAGTGCATGAGTGACTTCATGCAGCAGAATTTAAACTTCACACCGCATATCTGTATGAAACCTGCATCATATGCAGTACTTGAAAAGAAATGACAGAGCAATAAGAGTCAAAGTCAGCATGAATCCTGATATTATTTTATCAATTGACTTTTTGCTATATCTTCTACGTCGATTTCTGGAACTCTTTTCCATAACAAACATTTATCAACACGCCTTAAGAATCAAACAAGGTTGCTGACGATGTATGCCCCAAGTATAGCGTTGAACGTATTCAGTGCTTCATTAGTGTGATTATGCTTTAGTTAGCCATGGAATTGCTCTTGTTATCAGTATTTCCGGACCGCCGTCACTTCAGATCGTCAATTTCGTCAGCTACATGATTCAAAATTTCAAGCTTAAATATTTTTGAGGCTGAGAAGCCGCTAATGTCATCTTAGGTCAGGTAATGGTGTGACTGTTCATATCTTGGGACAGATTCTGCCCAATGGTGTACCTTTCTATGAGTACGTTTATACTTACCCATCTAGCATTACTGATCATTTATGCCGGAGAGAGTAAAGTTAACAGGGGTCGCTCAATTAAACCTTCCACTTCAACAGAAAACGCCAACAAGACGTAGTTCCTTAGCTCGCGTGGCGGCTTTCCTTCCCTACGATGCAGTGGCCTGTGCACCCTTGATGCCAGCACCATCGCTGTCACCATTAATATCTTCATCAGTATCACTACCGACATCATATGAACATATGTAAATCTTCATTGGGTCAGGAGCGGAGGGTCCCTGGGTCAGGAGTTCAAGGTTTCAGGGTCAGGATTATAATCGATATATTAATCCTAATTAGACGGCATAATTTTACGCTGCAGTCGTACCTAAGCACAGCAGTCCAACGAAGTTACACTTATATGAATGGTACATGCTCACAGGGGCAGAAGTCAGTTTCCATTATCCCACAGACCTAACTCCAAAGTTTCACCCTTAACAACAAACCGCCCTCCAAACTTCAACTTTATGTTAGCTTCTAATACGTATGTTGGCACGCTTCCCCGTAACGCATAAAGTTTTACTGGTAAATCAAGCCCATCGACGCAGTTAACATTTTATACGTAATAAAAGTAAAATAAATAAACCAGTCCGATTATGTTGCAAGAAATTTTGACGTTCATGACTGAAGGACAGCAGTACGACAGAGATGTCCGCGTGTTTACTTCCACGTGAATACGTTCAAGTGCATACGTCTCGTATATACGTTTGAAATGCGTGTGCTATGCATGGCCTTGAGACGTAGCCATGATACACTTTACTCATGGTCCCGTAAATGAAACGAATGATTGGGCTGAAACTGTAGCTTCAGTTCCTCAGGTACATTCTGAGGAGAGGGGAGGGTAGGGGAGTGCTGAGTAAATGAAAAGAAAGTTCATCATAATGCATTTTCACTGCTCGTAACGATAATTCCAATACTAGACAATATGAACTAGCAAGAAATAAAAAGAAAGATAAACAGATAAAAAGCGAAATAATAATTAAGTATTCCCTATGTGAGGCAGACAGTACCAGACTTCCCCCCACTATGCTGACCAGCAAGAAATACAAATTCAAGTTTTAAATTCGATTAACTTAAAATTGTATCCGACTTTATTACTTTCATACCAACCTATTGAATACTTTAAATTCTTTTGCGACCAGCTGCACTTATGACAGGCAAGCAAGTGGCCATTGAAGTAAAAGGAAGCGCAGAATCCAATGCGAATTGCGAATTGAATTTGAAAGAAAAATAAGTTATCCTTATGAAGGATATATTTGTTTATACAAGGTACAATTGTTTTAAGGGTTCATTGGAAGTTTAAGGCCTGAAGCCAAGGTGGTCACTGCAGAACGAAAGGCTCAACCCAAGAGCAATTCAGAGTCAGCCTCCTAATTAAAGCTTGAGCAAAACGTGCATTTTGAACGTAATTAAACATAACTGAAACTAAGAGCGATCAATCAAACGATAAACAAGAATTTTAAGAAGGTGTAGCAGCGAATAAAAAAATACCAAAGTACGTCCAAGATAAATCGGCGTGTTCGCCATAAAGATCCAAAGCCTTCTGAACTAATCACAGATCTCTATTTATTGCTAACTAAATAAGAAAAACAAGCAAATTCGATGGCCCACAAAATTTGGACATTTCTGCAAGCATTCATCTATTTGAACAGTGAGTTCACATCCTTTTTACCTCATGAGGACGATCGATCTTACACGTTACAGCGTCACCGCGAGGGTGACGTTTCAAAATTATCATAGAATGATACTCTTACTATTAACATATAGTAATCAAAATAATTGGCATCTCAACTACACGTACTGAACAAATTACACAAATTTTTGGCAATAACTGCACTATTCACACTCAACGCTGCCTGGGTGCTCTGCGTCGGCAGACTTGCGTATCACGATCGCACAAACAAAATTTATCATGCCAAGCATTAATTCGAGCTATGAAGTGCGTTTACAAACGCAAATACTTTTCTATTATCAACGATCAATAAAATAGCAAATGAATTCTACTGACCACGCATGCATCGGATCATCAGCGTTGAAACATTAAGATGATATGGCTGGTTGCAGGTAGCAAATACGTTTTGGCAAATCAATTATGCGTTATATGATCATGCTATCTGTAAATCTTAACGGAAAATGGAGAGTGACCGTTAGTGACAATTGATGTCATTTTTATCTTGAACTTATCGATAGCATGAGCGTTGACTGACTTGTGAATCATAGCTACAGACACGAATTAATTATTCCAAAATTCTTTCTTGCTTGGCGGTGCGTTCAGAAACGCGGATGACACAGTTCCATTCTCAACGCACAATGAAGAAGCAAACGACTTCTACTTACCATGCATCAGATCATCAGAGAAGAGACATCGAGCTTAAAATGGCTGATTGCAGGTAGCAAGTCTGCCTGATTAAGAAAACCACTAACTGAAGCGCCATTTGAGCCTCTGCGTATAGGAAGACTTATTCCGTTACAACACAGACAACATGAATAATTCAGAGCAATTTCCCGTGTTGCGTGGAGAATTCACTGGCCTAGTGAACACCTATTCTTCTTCAGCTCATTTTAATTTAGCAAGCGTCTTCATCAGAATAAACTTCGGATAACGGGCATAACCAAATTATTCTTATTAGACTGATTTATATTTTCGAATAAGCTATCAATGGTGCTATGAAGTACAAATCCAGAATACAAAATAGTGCGTGTGAAATGATCATCAATTTGCACTTAATACAAGAGGCTTTCGAACTCATGCATATAGGGAGTGAAGGTGGTCAACGTTTGTACAGGTGGATTATTGTTTATATGAGAGTTAGCCCTGCAATAATACAGGCAGATGATGTAATCAGTAAAAATGGATGAGTGTTATATAAAATTTAGTATTTAATATCTTGGAATTAAAAAATAATTATAAAAATGCTTGTTCTAGCGATTAAGAAATATGGTATAGTAATTTAACGATAAATTTTAGCCATTTTATTCGTTCAAATATTTGGAAATATTGTATTAAAATGTGAAATTTATAGAAAATGAGAAATATGTGGGCACTGTAGAAAACTAACTTATCCTACAATTAAGTTAACGTGCTGCAAAATCAAGAGACATATTATTCGGTTCTTAAAACCATATCTAGCGATTCACCAATTGATTTTTCCAAATTCATGTATGTTTAGTCGCAAGGGGGATTTCGGTTGTTGCTCGATTTTTGCCTCCTCCCCCCTTTTTGCAAAATATTATCCAAACTATAACGAAATAAAAAAATCAATTGGTGAATCGTTAGATCTTGATTTTACGAATCGAATGGTATACTTCTCAATGCTTTAACTGGAAAATCATAAAATAAGATGAATTTTCATAAAAGAGATGTAGCGAACAATTTGGTTACTTCGATTTATTATAAATTTATAATTAAACAAGTGATTTTCATGGAGCAAACTTCAGAAAACCGGCATGCAGCATTACTACAAAGATTTTAAATGACTAAAATTAGCAAATTAGTTGAAGGAATTAAAAGATCAAGCCATGTTTTTAAGATATAGCGAATTTACAATATATATATGACATAGATTTTATCAAATCCGAGGCGAAGATATGGATGAGTAACATTCGCTTCAAATATTTGTCTATACTATAGTCAGTCCTCAAATAATATAGAAAAAATGATTATATGGTTGACCCTTACATAAAGATTAATGTAAACTCCGCTTTATGATTATCTCCCAAAATTAAGCCGCAAGTAGCATCCAGTACAATTTTATCTTTCTTTATGTGTATTACGTACGAGAGTTTACACACCGATGTGTATCTATGATGATAATCATGGCTGGAGACCTAGCTAGAATTGGAAGACAGTTGTAATGTGATGCGTACACATGGCTTAAACGTATGACCGTAAGCTGAGGACCTATCAACTGATACTGTGAATCTGTCTTGTAGCACACATGTAGTAAATAGATATTTGCAATGATGTGTGTGATTATCAAAGACAAGCAAACCATCTTTCATCGCCTCCAGCCTCGTCGTCCTCAACCGGCGAGGAACCTCAACAAGATTACGAGCTTCAAGGCGGGCAGACGCATACATAACAATGTGGATATTAATCGGACGACAATTGAAATGGGCCAGCCATTACTATTTACATTGAATTTATTTACGCGCGAATGCCTGCATCCAAAACAAATAACGGCAACTCTCGCACTACTCGACAGTTGTGAGTAGCTGTTCTTTGGAGACCCCCGTCAGACCCCCAAAGCAATAAAAAATTAGAACTTAAGTAACCTTTTGTAAAAATCAGTAAATAAGCAAATATCTGAGTAAATACTATACCGGTATAATAAATAATGAAGCCACAACTAATAATATTGACATAAAGTCATTTCCCACCAAAAATCATCGACGCACAGATCGCACAGACTCCACAACTCCGCACGGCACAATTACTGCCAAAGTGCTCCTATCCTAACAACACGGATGACGGGTCGCCTGCCGAAGACCACAACTGCCCTGGATGTAATGGACCATCATGATTCCTGCCTTCCGGAACGTAGCCTTCAACACTTCAAGCCGTCCGTATCTAGGCCGTGGGTCGAACCAGCCCTCAGTCGAACGGCCACTTGTCGAAGGACGATAAATTTTGGAACAGAACTATGCTATCTGAAACCTAACCTCAGATGCGGTGAACGTAAAATTACGTTATTTAACGATGCCAGGAAGTCAGATTCGATCCGCGGCCTGGTGGTGCACGGCAGGTGGTGGTCAAGGCCGGAGGAGGACAAAGCCGAGTGGTGCACGGCTGATTGGTGGATATCCGGAGAGATCAAAAGCGTTCGATTCAGGGCTTATTGGTGCACAAAATTGGTGGTGCACGGCTGCGCTCCCACGGAGACAACCTCACTTGAACTTGTCGCACACAAATATGAAGCCCTAAAGGCTAATGACAGTGTAAATTTACTAAGCTATTGATGAATAAGAAATAAAATGAACGAGAGAGTTCAATGACCAACAATATTCCGTTACGTGCATTTTCCTGCATCTCCTGTGTAGTGCATCTGAGCTCTCAAATATAAATTACCTACTTCAGCGTCGCCGCGAGGGCGACATTTCAAAAAAATTTGATCTTTCGGAAACTTTTCGAAGCAGATCCTGAATTTCGGATGATTGGCCTCCATAATGCTCCTTCTGAACAGATAAAGCCAAATTTAACCGGTAACTACGCTATTCATACTCTCCATTAGCTGAGCACTAAGCGTCGGCTGACTATCATGGCTGTACAGCCAAAATGATTCAAACATTAATTCTAGCTAAGCAGTGCGTTTAGAAACGCATTTAATACTATTGTATTATCAAAGCACAACAATGAAGCAAGTGTAGGGACACTATTTATCTCTGTTATCAGTTTTATTAATTTTCTAGAATATTTGTCTTTTTTGCAAACCATCCGAGCTACTTAAAGATTGACATTTTGTTTCTTCGTAGATTCAGTTATCCATAGGATCATAACAGCCTGATCCGCCAATGTTTGGGGTAAGACACTAAATAGCTCCTGTTATATTGATCTAATTAGTAATATTTGCTTATATAATGTACTTCATTTATTCATCTCGATATGTATTATGCAATTAGTATTATAGTCGTTTGTTCATTCTACAGGTGCAATTTCCATACTTTACAAAATACACCTAAAACACTATCCTCGGCAAATTCGTATTATAATCCCCATTATTCCTCTTTACCTCATGAGGGAGTACGATCATTTACGTTTCGGCGTCACCGCCAAGGTAACGTTGTAACACTATTATATTTCTTTACGCTTTTCCCTTAAATCACTACGTGGGATTGATTGGCCCACTATCTGCACGTAATGAACAAATCAGTCTAATTTGAGCGGTAAATACACTATTCATACTCTACGCTGCCTGGGCGCTTTGCGCCTGCAGACTTGTGTATCAGCGTCCCCGTTTCAGCGTCCCCGCTATCGTTACGTTTCAAAACTGTTTTATCACTTTACGCTCTTTTTCTAAGCAGTGTATTTAATGATTGACTGGTTTCCCATCTGCACGTACTGAACAAATAACAGAAATTTTGAGCGGTAACTAATTCATTCATACTCGATGCTGCCTTGGCGCTCTACGTCAGAAGACTTGTGTATCACGGTTGCATAAACAAAATTTATCATGCCAAGCATTAATTTGAGCTATGAAGTGCGTTTACAAACGCAGTCAACAGTTTTCAATTATCAACGCACAATAAAGAAGCAAATGAATTCTACTGACCATGCATGCATCGGATCATCAGCGTAGAAACATTGAGATTAAATGGCTAACTGCAGGTAGCAAATAAGTTATGGCAAATCAATTATACGTCATACGATCATGCTTTCAGTAAACCTTGGCGGAAACTGGAGCGTGACCGTTAGTGACAAGTGATGTCATTTTTAGCTTAAACATATCGAGAGCATGAGCGTCGACTGACTTGTGAAACTGACAGACAAAAATTAATTATTCCAAAATTTTTTCTTGCTTGGCGGTGCGTTCAGAAACGCGGATGACACATTTCCATTCTCAACGCACAATGAAGATGCAAGTGACTTCCACTGACCATGCATCAGATCATCAGGGAAGAGACATCGAGCTTAAAATGGCTGATTGCAGGTAGCAAGTTTGCCTGATTTAAGAAAACCATTAACTGAAGCGCCATTTGAGCTTCTGCGTATAGGAAGACTTATTCCGTTACAACACAGACCACATGAATAATTCAGAGCATTTTCCCGTGGTGCGTGGAGAATTCACAGGCCTAATGAACACCTATTCTTCTTTAGCTCATTTTAGTTTAGCAAGCGTCTTCATCAGAATAAACTTCGGATAACGGGCATAAC
>NW_025933277.1:22033-26742 GCF_000764305.2 Hyalella azteca
AATAAACTATTTAAAATAACTCGTCATAATGTCAATCACTTTACCATGTCACTTGCCTTAATTATTACTACGAGTACTAACTACTTTAGAGACAACATCGTTCGCCGCAGTGACGGCCATTGAGTTGCTCGCTCAACAGCGCCGCATAATGCGAGTGACCGCGCGAGTCCCGCACTCATGGATGAACAACTTGCTTTACAATAAATAATTTAGGCTGAATAAACTTGAGTGATGGATTATTATACTTGAGTGATGGACTATTATACTTGAGTGATGGATTTTATTATTGGGATTAATCTCAATAATAAAAACGATAGTTATGAGGTTTTTATCAAGATGTATTTCGATAGAATTTCAGTGAAAGTTTCCGAGACCAACTTAATATCATCACTTTAAAATCTGGAACAGTGCAAGTATTATAAAATTCCTTTTTTAAACTGATAATGGAAATGGTCCTCAAAACATTTTCAATGAAGTTTAATGAATTTATTTGATAGATTTTTTTTTTTAATTCTGGGTTACTTGCGATGTCATCAAACTAATAATAGAATAGAACTAAATTATCAACACTTGCTTTTGTTCTCAGGGTATCCACGAATTTTTTGCCGTATGAAAGCCCACATCTATAAATTTCCTAGTTTATTTTGCACCATACAATGAGAACAAACGACATTAACGTATCGAAATGATAGCACAATCAAGCGCGTCTCAATGCGTCTCGCGCGTGCAGGTAGCATAGCTATACACATCACCAGCACGATGCTGCAACACTGTTAGAAAAAACGGTCCCACCGGCGTCCTAGTGGCCGGTCGCCCCGTGAAAATAAATTGTTTCGCCGTTTTTATTAGATGTTTTACGGGTTTCTGGTGTTAAATTGCAATAAAAACGGTGGCACGGTGTTTCTTTTCACGTGCCGACCGGCCACTGAAACGCCGGTAATACCGTTAACGGTCATTTTTCTAACAGTGAACCTGCGTCTTTCCTCATATCTCTCATGTTACTTAATGAAAACAATGTTTTTTGCATCAAGATTTATAACTAACGGAAACAATTTCATCTATGTTCTCAATATCTAAATTAATGACAACCTCATAGAAGCGAACATTTGAAAAGCAGTGAACAACTAATTTTCCATCTTGCCACGAGGAAGACTTCTCAAATATTATTTATGCAATAAGTATCTAAAGCTATAACCTATCAAAGGACGAGAAGTCGATCGTATGTGAGCTGTTACTGAATAAACACTGAAAATGTGAGCCCTAACTATGACATTTGCTCCACTTGGGTTCTAAGCGTCAGTCAACAGACTTGTATATCACGGATACACTAACGACGTAAATAATTCTAAACATTTGTCCATGCAGGGCTGAGAGTTGTAGTGAACTCCCATCTCTCTTCAGCGCATCATAATTATGTAGCGTTTACTAAATAAGCTTCGGTTAACCGGCATGGCCACATTAACCGAATGTAAATGATAGATATTGGCATATAAGTCTCCAGTAATGAAATGGAATGTCACGCTTTAAAAATAAAATGAGTACACATAAATAGAAGTATCAGGCTTGTCAAACTCACATGGGTGTAGGCACCGATGGCCCACATGACTGACGCATTCATGGTTTCATGTTTATATGTTAGTCATTCTTCTGATAAAGTGGATGCGTCAGGTAATCAGTAGACTTGAACGCAAATTCAAGAGTTATACTTTCAGAGAATGATTATAAAATACAAATTTTCATGAAATGAAAGTTGACAATAATATATACTGGCGTCATGAGATCTTGCTGTACATCACATGAAAGCATTTCATCTCAGCAAGATCGGCAAGTATATACTGTAGCTCTGATTATGAGGAGTAAACCGTAAAATTTTGATACCCTGATAACCGATTACACTTTNGGGGGGCAACTTATTTACTTCTACGAGTCAAATATTTGTCTTAGACATAGGAAGGACATAAGGCAGTTCTGCTCATAGAGTCATTCATGGAATCTTCTCCAGTAATCTTAAGAGCAAGAATTGCCTATATTCGATTCATGCAGTTCCATCAACCTTTCAAATGTCAGCACCCTACAGTATTTCTTTGCACAGGCAAATTGGACAACTTCAAATGTGTAAGTATAACTTTAGTATGTACATAGAGACAAGTCTCTGATTCGTAGAAATTAATACGTTCAGAAAAAACTGGTTCCCAATGTTAAAACACTACTCCGTCCTCGCATAATTACTATTTACACACCTCACTATAGATCTCCACATTTATTTTAGCTTCTGCGGATTACACCAATATTATAATACGAAAGCGAGTGTAACCCTTCGACTTGTGACTAATTACATGATTTAACCGTTCTATTTCATGGATGACATACTTATAAACATATATCCATGAATGTTTGGATCATTGCTGCCTACACGCATGTGAGTTTGAAATGACTGGTAGGTCTATTTAATGTGGATTGATTTTTTCAAGCTCGCGATTACATTTTCGGGATCTGTGCTCCATTGTCCATTTACTGAAAACTCATTTGCCAATATCAATCAAGACGATGCGGTTATTGTGACTATGCCGGTTTTCCAAAGTTTGTTCAGCGAACTATACATAATATTGATGCGCAAAAGAGAGATGAGAGTTCACTAAATCTCTCAACTCACTGTCCTTCAAGTAAAAATGTTTTGAATTATTCAAGTTGTCTTTGTTGCCATTATATACAAGTGTGTTGACTGACGCCCAGAACCAAAGTGACGTTCGCTACAAACGTTACAAATGAAAATATGGCGAAGTATATCTTCATAATAAAAACAACCTGGCGTATTTTATCATTGAAAAGCATGCCAGGTACAGTTAACCACTGAAGTTCATTGAGGTTAAATTATTGTGCGGCAAGTTGCTCGTCCATGAGTGCGGGACTCGCGCGGTCACTCGCATTATGCGGCGCCGTTGAGCGAGCAACTCAAGGGCCGTCACTGCGGCGTCATCGGCCGGCATCGTTTCTTTATTTTTTTAATTGCTGTCACCATTAACTAACTGAATTAAATATTATAACTCGTGAGATGAAAACCTCTGCTAGATGACATCACCACTTCTGAAGTTGAAGAAACCCGTGCACAATGCAAGTGACATATCCAGTGTAATAACCTGTAAAAATGCCATGAAGAAATGATGTGATGAAAATACATTAATGATGTAATTTAGTATATATTATCATGAGAAAATAAATACATTGAAATACAATATTCCATAAAAGGCAAATCCTATTTGGAAACGTTTTTTGAGAGGTTATAAGGAGAAGTATTAATGTTGAAGTTAACCTATTTAAATTTTGTTTTAAATAGAATAAAAAAATATTCTGAGGGTATGCAGCACAATTATTAATCTGTCTAATTATTTCTTAATCTCTCCCCGCCAATAGGCGGCGTGGATAAGAAGCGGGAATAGATGAGATGAACTAGTGATAGGTTCATCTTCTATGTGCACGACTTATATCAATTAATTGACATTGATTCGAATCAAACATTTCGCGGTGGCAATTGCCGCTTCAAATGGAGACATCAAGCAGGCAATACTTGCTCAATAATAACTGGATTATTTTAAATTCAGGGGTGAGTTGACGTTAAATACATCGACAAACTCACAACCTATTATTATGAACTCGTAGTAGTGATACTGAACTAGCTGCGTAATAATGTTTGTGTATGCGCGGGGAGGAGGTTAGAATAGTTCAGTCTGCGATACCATTGCCTCTGTAGGCTTTCCATCATCCGAGGTATTCAGTAGTAATGCATATGTTGCAACTCACATTTCGAATGTTATCATTAGGATGAATGGAGTTAATGTAATAAAGTTTTTGTTGCCCTGCGCTGTGAAGCGTTTAGGGTTATAGTGTCGCTTGGGGAAGCGGTACCTGCGTGAATGCCTGCTAGCGAGTTTCGGGACCTCGTTACATCTGGCCACTAAACTCCAATTGATGTACATGACAATGTTTAGGTATCACTGCTGCCCTATATCGGCAACAGCGGCTTGATGAGGCGCCTTTTCCCGACAGCCGCGGACATTTCAATCGCTCGGTCATGAAGAAGCATACGATGTTCAAATATTTGTTAAAACGAAGCATATTTCCTTTTGCTAAAATCATTGAATAACTCGGCCAAACTAACCTCGTGAGGTCGAATGTTTATGCCGGCGATTGTGCTCCACTGGCGACTCAGCCAATTATATCGTAGCGATAACTTGGTGAAAGATATTCCTTATGGGAATGCATCTCACTGATGCGAAATTCTTTGAATTTTTTCTTCTACAAACTAATCGCGCTTAAATAATCCTTGAACTACATTCAGCAGTTGTTATTGAACGGAGATAGCTTTAGGTAATTTTATATTAATTAATTAATTAATTTTATATTAATGACACGATTTTATATCTTCTGTGAACAATGCACGAAAGAATCGACGACAGGCCACATCAGGCCTACAACTCAGCGCCGAGATCACTATAAGTAATAATGTCACTCGTTTGCTTGAATCGCAAATTCACTAAAAACTTAGAAGCAAAGAAAACTCCACAAAAATTCATAGTATCTTTAAAGAAAACGTTTCGGAGTATAGCTCCATCGTCATTTCGAAAATTCTAGAACACAGATAAATCAGTAATTAGTACAGTCATGATTGCAACAAAAAACCTAAGCTGTAAAACCTATCTATTTACAATTTC
>NW_025933278.1:0-406 GCF_000764305.2 Hyalella azteca
TCCAGAACGAACGCACCGACTATCTGGAGACCATACGCAGGCTGGACCAGCAGGCCAAGCTACTACAGGGCATCCTAGAGAAGGTCTCAAATCTTAACAAATATACTTGAAATATGTTCAATTAGGAATAAGTTCTCAAGAAGGTCTTAATTCTTAACAAATGTATTCGAAATGATGTTCAATTAGGATTCAGTTCTCAAGAAGGTCTCAATTCTTAACAAATATATTCGAAATGATGTTAAATTAGGAATAAGTTCTCAAGAAGGTCTTAATTCTTAACAAATGTATTCGAAATGATGTTCAATTAGGATTCAGTTCTCAAGAAGGTCTTAATTCTTAACAAATGTATTCGAAATGATGTTCAATTAGGATTCAGTTCTCAAGAAGGTCTTAATTCTTAACAAAT
>NW_025933279.1:0-1682 GCF_000764305.2 Hyalella azteca
CGTAGTTCACCTTATGACCTTATGATGATTTCGGGACTTCCTAGTCTCTGGTCAAGCTGATGCGCCGCCTTCGTCGTCCTCCGTCCCCGAGTCGTCGCTAGGACGGTCACCCCACCCTCGGGTTCCTGATGTAACGTTGAACGTGTTCCGTCTATTTGCGTAAGATTCATTGTGCGGAACTCTGGTTTTGACCCGTGAGAGAGACTTCCAAACTCGAGACCGCATTCCAACAATCTCCTGCAGCTACTGCAGGAGTCACTCCTCTGCAGAGGTTGGCGGGTCCTCAGAAGCGATCTCTCATGGTACAGCAATTAGCGCGCAGCGTAGCAGTGAGGGAAGCCCTCAGCTGCCCTCTCAGGCCTCTCAGCTGCTTCTCCCCCAGTCGAGATCATTTCTGTAATGAGGGATACTTATCTCCCCACAACGAAAATTATTCAATTATGATTAAAAAATTAAGGCAGATATCCAACGCACTAGT
Source organism: Hyalella azteca (assembly GCF_000764305.2). Lineage (NCBI taxonomy): Eukaryota > Metazoa > Arthropoda > Malacostraca > Amphipoda > Hyalellidae > Hyalella > Hyalella azteca. Next base: position 479 of record NW_025933279.1, read on the forward strand.
AAGAAATGATGGAGTTCAGCCGAAAGCAGCCTGGGCACGACGGCTCATCAAATTTAGTTCCCCCTGAACGGCAGGTATAAAAAGGCTTTCACGAATGATGTCTCGTTAGTGGAACACTTGAGTGCCTTATTTCTTACTTCACACTCCATTAGGATTCATTATGCGCCAATGAACTTTTTCTGATAGGGGTGGCCAATAAGCTGTTAACTAAGAAAATGTATGCAGAATGCGTTATTTCAATGGTATTAAACTCTCGAGTGAAATCAATCACCTAATATAAAGAGCAATGCTACTATATACCCCCGAGGAACTTCTAATTTTTTTTATATGTCGTAAATTGTTTAAATTTGAGGCTCTTGAACGTTACCTTGCAATACCGATAAGTTCCACATGTCTTCCAACTTTGAGTTTCGTCAGTTTTTGTTGCGTAGTTCTGTTGTTGCCTAGTTCTGTTGTGGCGTAGTTCTCTTAGTAGTATTGTAATGCATATCTCATACATACTCGTGAACACTGACTCAGAAATTCGAAGTTGTTCGTGTTCCTGTTTTCTTTTTGTTTCCAGTTTTTGTTCACTCAAAAGTTTCTATGTAAAATTATACGCCCAGGTATTAAATTCTATTCCGTATATCATCTTCTTACCTTGCTATATATATGTTCCAAAATTATGAACTGAGACATGACGCCAAAAATTTTAACCCGTGAATTCATTTTACGTGCTCGTGCTTTGTTTAGTGTTGGTTTATTTTTACGTGATTTGTGCAATTGGGATATTTATTTTTGACTGTTTTTAAAGAATTGTAGTTAGATTATATAATTGTGGCTTTTGTTTTTTGATAATTTTTTTCATTCTTTTCGTTCAAAACTTTTTCAAGTTGGTTTATTATAATTATTATTGTTTGTATTTATTCGTTCACTGAGGGACATTCGTACAACATTAACAGCAATTTTATTCGAGTCAGCCACATCGTTTCTTTCTGGTCTCAATGATGACTCATTTTTACGACCCTCACCAATGACGAGAAAATTGTGCTCGTATGTAACTATGTAATCAAGCCTCGTGTATTCTTGCGTCCGGCATGGCACTGAAAATTGCATAGCATCTTCAGCTCGCGAGGAGATGACAATATTCTTGCTCGGGAAATGACTAGTTTGTTCTCTTCTGCCGACAAATTGCGATCCATCCTGTCTGTAGAAATGCCAGCCC
>NW_025933280.1:0-496 GCF_000764305.2 Hyalella azteca
ATCCTAAGCTCTACATGCACGTCGAATATTTCTCCCAGCCTCCCCACAGGCTTCATCTCGCCAAGGAGAAGTTAGGCGCTCTGAACGCAGGTACTAAGTCTAACACGAATATCCTCTAATACTATTAAATAATAAATATTTTAAATAATAAATAAATTGCTTTCAAAGGTTCCAACCCCTGCTTGTGAGTTCCTTTAGAGTTTATACGCCTGGAAAGCATTATACAGCTTTCTTTTCCTGTCTCTAATTCTTATTCCTTGTATAATGCTTTCACAAACATCAAGTCGGCAGCTACCTCTTGGTCTTTTGTAGAAAATAATTTTTCGGCAGCTACTGATCTCTGTTTGCTTTCATTCTCTTGGTCTTTTGTATTTCAGTTAAAATATTTTACATCTAAAAACTTTTTCTTAGCTCGCTTTCGTGTCTGTGATGATCAAATCTTGCAATCGATATTTCACCAACTTTCCCATTAGCTAGCGCTCTGAAACTTTTAGGG
>NW_025933281.1:0-540 GCF_000764305.2 Hyalella azteca
AATCGCCCGGCCTCCTCGCTGATTCTGACCAGAAACTGGCGCACAGAGCTGGGATCGAACCCGCACCTCTCTGCGCCAATCTTGGTACTCTGAACTGAAACCACTGGGCTACCCTGCCCTTAAATATTGATGGGGTTGAGGCTGAATAACGTAATATATCATCGAGAAAAACTATATGTAGCGTTTGTAGCATAACATATTATCGAGAGAAACTTTATATGTAGTGTTTGTAGAATAATAGAGTATCGAGAGGAACGTATTTTGGAACATATGTTTTTTGTTTTTAGTTAGAGGTTACGATAGAAAGTTGGACGAAGTCTAATCTCAGTGCAATCTGTGTACACGCTGAACGAAATAGCCATAATTTTATTAATGCAGCAATCTAGGATTGCGCGCTTTAGAGTTTCAATTTGAAATCAAACTCTATTTTGCTGTCTTCCATCTATTTGTGACGCTTGCAAGCAAAGTTTTCTGGAGAACTTTTCTAAGTTGTCTTTCGTTTAATAGTACTTACTACTTATACATGCTAATTGTAGAAAT
>NW_025933282.1:0-519 GCF_000764305.2 Hyalella azteca
TTTACAGGCATTCTCCTTAAATAAAAATTTCGTAATAATATTCGTACTGAGTAACTTTAAATGCTAAGGTCCCTTAATTTCTAGTTCATGCTTCATGGTCAGCGCTACCTACTACCAGCGAAAATTTATAGCGCGAAAATAACTACCAGCGAAAATTTATTACCAGAGGAATTTAAAGTTTTGGTTATGAGTAGCAGAAATTGTGGACGTCAGCCCTGAATAGTAAAAAATCCAGTGCGATTAGCTTATGCGATTAAAAGTTTCGAGGACGCGATTTGCACTCCACGGTCTAAAAAGTTTTCTGGTCCATATCATCATAATTATTATGGTGTCTTTCCAGACCAGCTGACCACAAAGGCAAAAACCATTTCTGGATGCCGCGCTGCATTGCATTGTTGCTATCTTTACTATAATCCCTAGTCGATAGCATTCTCCGGTAGTACAAAAACTGCGGTTCAACTTATCCACGCGACAACATTTCTTCTCGCTTCGAGTCACTGACATGTGGAACAGCCTCCC
>NW_025933283.1:0-4701 GCF_000764305.2 Hyalella azteca
TGAAAGAGAAATCTTCAATTGTGTAGAAAATTATAATTTGCAGGGATTCTCTTGATATATAATCATATATGTAGTACATTTAACAATATATGTAGTACATTTTTTAAATTGAGCAAGTCAGTGCGGTATTATCTATAATAATTTGGCCCTCAGCCTGGCGAAAAAAAATATAATATAAAATAATATAATATAAATATTATATTTTACCAGGAGGTAAAATATAATATATATATAAACACCTTATGACCTAACATACTTTACTACTTTATTAATATTTTCCATTTGCTCATGACCTAACATACCTTATTACTCTATTGAGTGCAGCTAATCACATTGGAGGCCGGCTTGTTGACAACTGCTTGCCAGACTTGCTTGCTCCAAACACTCGTGTGTTGACAACTGCTTGCCAGACTTGCTTGCTCCAAACACTCGTGTGTTGACAACTGCTTGTCAGGCTTGCTTGCTCCAAACACTCGNCTTGCTTGCTCCAAACACTCGGGTGTTGACAAGCGCTTGTCAGACTTGCTTGCTCCAAACACTCGTGTGTTGACAAGTGCTTGTCAGACTTGCTTGCTCCAAACACTCGTGTGTTGACAAGCGCTTGTCAGACTTGCTTGTTCCAAACACTTGGGTGTTGACAAGTGCTTTTCATTCTTGTGTGTACCAAACTATCTCCTGTTGACAAGCGCTTGTCAGATTTGTCTCCCACAAGCAATTTGCCGCATGGACGGTAAGCTTGACAGGCTTGGCGGCAGTGGCCAATGGCGGTCAAAAACAATGGCCAGTAAACAATGGCCGGAAATCACCCTTATCATGCGGGGAACAGGATTAGGATTTACTTCATGGCAATCTTGAAGGTAAAATCTCGAGATAATGGCCGGATAAAGCAGGGAGGAAGACATGCCTCTAGGAAAATTAGATAGTTTTCTCAGGCATCTAGAATTATTTCATTAGTGTTAAATAACTGGTTTCCAGAATATCTAGAAACTATCTCGCATATCTAAGATGAGTTATTTCAGTTATACTGCTTATTTCTAGGATATGTAGAACTTTTCTTTCGTTTTATGCACATTTCATGTTTTACATAAGCCGACATCATATTATCTGAACAATTTTTCCATCAATGTTCTAAATTGATCTCAATATTTTATATACCCATTTCACTATTCTAGAAATTCGAAATGTTCAACTTAATTTTGCACTGCAGTTTCACCATTAGTTTAATTTAATTTAAGACCTTCACATAGAGCATTCATTAGTTACTATGTACTTAATTTTCCCGGGACTACGATTGGACGATGAAACTCTACGGAGTTTGAGTTTAATATTTCATTAACTTTTGCACACAACGTATTTCTTGGAACTTTTCTACACTGACTCTCCAATATTTATTTCCTTGTAGATTACTGCAAATTCAACATCTCTAAATGTGCTTTACTTCGCTTCTTAAGGCTTCGACTCACTCGCGAGTTGCAATAAATTAATGTTTAAAATAAATTATTCTGAGACAGAGGAGAGCTTCCCGTATTACTTGTCAAACGCAAGGACACACTCACTGAAGTGGGTGAGGCTTTTTCCTAAATAGCGATGCACTTTTAATCCTTATGTGGGTCATTCTGAGCTTGTTGGCACAATGAAAGAGAACATCAGTGCTACATCTGCTCTCGGCTCGTGCTGTGTACAAGAAATTACGATACAATTTGGGCAATAATTACGATACAATTTGAGATACAATTGGGATACGATACAATTTTGGGATAAATTATGAAACAATTTGGCCCCTTTGTTTTTCTGAGTGTAGGAACAGCCTCGATGCTCTCTTCTGTATAATTAATAAAGATAGCAATGTTCTCGTGATACAATTCTTTGATTCAGACGACAGCTCATGAAAATTTATTCTATCTGTTGGCTAGCAATTCCTGGGTTGTGATGGTTATGCTGGTGGCTGGCAAATACTAATATCTTCGGATTAACTCAGGAAACTAAATGAGTCAAATTGACCCAAATAGTGACACTTTTTCACAACTAAAGTACGAGCGAGAGCGGACTAATAAGCCCTTTTGAAAAGCTAAACTAGATCAGGATTACCTACATAATGCAAGAAGTGCTTGCTTCTTTCTGAAAATTTACCCATTTGATTGATTGTAGCAAACTGAATGGGTTTCTGGATTGCTTTTAATATTTAATAGAAACATAGGCTGAATCTCACTTCAGCAATTTGATTCACAATCCACTGATGAGTAAAAAGTTTCGCCGAAAGTAGAAAAAACTCAGCCCATAGTAGAGGATTTTAAAAATAAAATAAATAAAGTACACTCAGAAAATACGAGGGAACAAAGTTCAGAACTCAGAGCCATATTGAGCTTTATTGATGTTTAATGAGACAAATTATAATTCGAAATAACCGGGTTGTCAGTTGAAGTTTTAATGTCGGCATCATCAATTCCCTGGTTAATCACCTTAATAATAATAATGATAACAATATAATAGTAGTAATAACAAAAATATAGATAGTAATAATAATTGAAAAATAATAACAATAATAATGCTATAAATAATGCTTCTTAACCTCGGAATTTAGGATTATAAAAATATAGTCTTTCAATGAATGAAGAATTCTTATAGCAGACCTAAAAAATTTTCGCTGTGAATGAATTGAATTTTTAAGCATTGACGTCGCTTCCAAATCGGCCGCTGTAATGTTTGACTATATTTTTCCCCAAATATATATATTGTCTTACTCATGTACATATATAGTCGCACCTCTTAGGTCTTTAAGTCTCTACCCATTTAACCCTTTAGGCACTTTAGTCTTTTTGCCCTTTTGCGATTATAACAAGCCTTGTGGCTATAGGACCCTTAATTTTGCCTTTCCGCTATCATGGCCTTCTCCACTTTTTGTGTTTTCCGGCAAATTTAGACACATTTAGCCCCATTTTCTAAATTGGGTTTATTCTGACCATCAAGTAATAACCATTAGTCACTTAGATATATATACTAACCATTAGCTATTTAGATATATAGTCATTTTGGCCGATAGTCCCCTTTGTCTAATCTAACCTGACCTAATCAAACCTGACCTAATCTAGCGAAACACATCCAAATCTAACCAAACAAAACCTAATCTAACCAAACCAAACCCAACTTAACTTAACCTGAGCTAAACTAGCTTAACCTAGTCTGACTTAATCTAACATAACATAACATAACATAACATAACATAACATAACATAACATAACATAACATAACATAACATAACATAACATAACATAACATAACATAACATAACATAACATAACATAACATAACATAACATAACATAACATAACATAACATAACATAACATAACATAACATAACATAACATAACATAACATAACATAACATAACATAACATAACATAACATAACATAACATAACATAACATAACATAACATAACATAACATAACATAACATAACATAACATAACATAACATAACATAACATAACATAACATAACATAACATAACATAACATAACATAACATAACATAACATAACATAACATAACATAACATAACATAACATAACATAACATAACATAACATAACATAACATAACATAACATAACATAACATAACATAACATAACATAACATAACATAACATAACATAACATAACATAACATAACATAACATAACATAACATAACATAACATAACATAACATAACATAACATAACATAACATAACATAACATAACATAACATAACATAACATAACATAACATAACATAACATAACATAACATAACATAACATAACATAACATAACATAACATAACATAACATAACATAACATAACATAACATAACATAACATAACATAACATAACATAACATAACATAACATAACATAACATAACATAACATAACATAACATAACATAACATAACATAACATAACATAACATAACATAACATAACATAACATAACATAACATAACATAACATAACATAACATAACATAACATAACATAACATAACATAACATAACATAACATAACATAACATAACATAACATAACATAACATAACATAACATAACATAACATAACATAACATAACATAACATAACATAACATAACATAACATAACATAACATAACATAACATAACATAACATAACATAACATAACATAACATAACATAACATAACATAACATAACATAACATAACATAACATAACATAACATAACATAACATAACATAACATAACATAACATAACATAACATAACATAACATAACATAACATAACATAACATAACATAACATAACATAACATAACATAACATAACATAACATAACATAACATAACATAACATAACATAACATAACATAACATAACATAACATAACATAACATAACATAACATAACATAACATAACATAACATAACATAACATAACATAACATAACATAACATAACATAACATAACATAACATAACATAACATAACATAACATAACATAACATAACATAACATAACATAACATAACATAACATAACATAACATAACATAACATAACATAACATAACATAACATAACATAACATAACATAACATAACATAACATAACATAACATAACATAACATAACATAACATAACATAACATAACATAACATAACATAACATAACATAACATAACATAACATAACATAACATAACA
>NW_025933283.1:4854-5546 GCF_000764305.2 Hyalella azteca
TGTCTGAACTCTGAAAGAATTTTCCGAGTAATTTTTGGTCCAAAATTTTACTGTTGTATCCTAGTTACTTATATTATGTACTTATTTCCACCAAAATTTCAATAAATAATGCTTCTTTAACTTGAAAATGAATGTTTGTTGCATTCGAAACGTCGTTAATAAAGAAAGAATACTTCCTGAAACTTGCCTTTTAATCTACCGTCATCTGAAGAAAAGTTCCACTCCCTGATAATATAAGTCAACTAATTCTCTGGTTATCAATCGTACGTGTATAAACTATTAAATTCTGCCATCTAATACTAATTTCCTAATTATTTGTACCTTTAAACAAAACAAAGAACTACCTCGTATCAATTAAAATTTCATCAAAAAATTTAGTTTAAAAAAGGGGGGGGCGCGCTGCCCCATGTTGCCCTACCGAGTAAATTTTCCGTTTTCTTGAGCGCTGCACTCATCTGGGGTCTCCAGGTCGAGTTGATATCTTGGTTGTGTAGCTATATGATATCTTGGCTGTGTAGCTTAGAATTAGAACTAAATTAAAACTAAATTTGAGAGTCTGGTGGACAAAATAATGTTGGCCTCTAAGGTTTGTGTCCACTGACTAACACTTAAAAAAATTAACACTGTGCGTGATCATGACAAACCAAAAATGTTGTGCTGCAACTAAACTATAACAAAGGCCGCGGCCACCA
>NW_025933284.1:0-6410 GCF_000764305.2 Hyalella azteca
ATAATAATAATAATAATAATAATAATAATAATAATAATAATAATAATAATATATAGTAGTGGTTTCAGCGTTTATTAGGCTGTAGGCCTGTAACCGATTCTTAACAATGCAGAACATCCACAGCTTTTTGCGGGCTTCAACTCGCAACTCAGTGCTTCAAATTTTCTTTGCTTAACCGCCCGGCCTCCTCGCCGATTCTGACCAGAAACTGGCGCACAGAGCTGGGATCGAACCCGCACCTCTCTGCTCCAATCATGGTACTCTGAACTTTAACCACTGGCATTATCCGAAAAAAGTTGTTTTGGAAGAAATGAGTGCCAGGAAATTTCTGACAGGACGAAATTGCTCACAGTATTTCTATTAGTTCTTGCGGCATGAGCCTATATGAAAAGGATTATAATTAGAAGTGACAAGTGAGATATGATAGATTGTCTTTTAATAGTTGTCACTATTAGATTGTCTTTTAATTGTCGTCACTATATTTAAATAGTCGTCACTCACTTGCTTCAATTGTGTAGTTAGTGAAATTCAGGGTGAGAAATGTCCGACTGTTTTCCCCCTTTCCTGGCTCGACCGGATGGTTGAGCCAGTGCTCTTCATCGAAGTATTCTACCCAGTCACCGTCATGGGGAACCTTAACCATCACCGAGATGACGAGAAAAGCGCTCATTGACGTAGACGAGTCATTTGCCAAATTAACTGGATAGCAGCGAATTGTGCTGGACGTTCCAGATGGTCCAGATGTTCCCGGCGGTCCAGGCGCATCTGTTGAAGAATCTTGTGCACCTGTTAAGAAAGTAATGGACTGTGTTGAATATATTCATCATCGTTCAAGTTCTTGCGTAATCAAGAGAACTTCATTAAAACTCACACAATTATGGATATTTATATAAAATTTATATTCTTCACGAAATAATTTTCACGTAACGAGTCGTAGTCACGTATGAGCGCATAGATTACTTCTGTTTGACCCGTTAAAGTAAAGCTGTGTTATTTTCAAATGGAAACAAAGTCAAAATGAAATAAATTGTAGAGTATTTACGTAAGAATATAATTTTGTTAAGTATATATACCTGGCGCCGGAGAACCAGCAGCAGAGATGCAGACCAGCGACGCCAGCAACACAAGTCGCAGGCAGGCGGTGGTCGGGTTCTGCATCGTGGCAGGGGCGTGACACGAGCGCTGCTAGGTCTACGTAAGATAGGGTCTACTGGGTGTGCTAGTTCAGCGTCTACTGGGCCCGGTTCGGCTGGGTCTGGGTCAAGAGAGTTCGGGTCTGCTGGATCAGGGTCAGCTGAGCCTGGTTCGGTTGGGTGTGGGTCAAGAGAGTTCGGGTCTGCTGGGTCTGGGTTTACTGGGTCCGGTTCTGCTGGTTCCGGGTCAACTGAACCCGGTTCTGCTGATTCCGGGTCAACTGAGCCCGGGTCTGCTGGGTCTAGGTCTACTGGGCCCTCGTCTGCTGGGACTCGGCCGACTGGGCCAGTGTCGACGGGGCCTGGGTCTGCTTCATCACGCGCAATGGTGGATCGCTGGCTGACGGAAATAATAATAATTTTGACTGGGGAATTTAAGTCAACGAGAAACAAAAATCCAGCAGCAGGGAAACAAATTATTGGCCACGCAAAGTGGTCATATCCCACTGAACAATCGATCATTCCCCACTGATCAAGCAGTCATTCCCCACTGATCAAGCAGTCATTCCCCACTGATAAAACAGTCATTCCTCACTGATAAAGGCAGTCATTTCCCACCAATAAAGCCAAAAGTCCCACTGATTATAACTTAGTTTTTAATTGAAGAACGCGGAGGGTGCGTGCAGACAATTATTAGTTCCATATTTTAGATTAATTAAAAAGATGCCGCTCCCTAATATTTTTCATAATTTCTTTGAAATGTTACTGTAATTCATTGACGCCATGATCGGTTAAAAATCATTGCATTACTGAAAATCATTGCTTTACTGCGTTACTGAAAAAGGAACCATACCGTCTGCAGGAACCATACCGTCTGCAGGAACCATACCGTCTGCAGGAACCAACGCAATTAATAAGATTTTGACAGTAGACGGTATGACTATGACTGTACGTTGCTTTTCGTACTTTTTCGAAATAGCTTCATATTTTTACTCTAATATTTGAAAGACCATTCTTTGTCTGGACTTTTATGTGTGAAATGCATGAATACGTTACGAATAAATTATTTATCTAGGTACATAATGAATAACCTCCAATTTTCATTAGAATTTGTAACTCACGATTACATAAAGCATAGTGCAAAGCGGTAATTCGTAATGCTTTCTATCGATTTGCAAATTGGTAAATTCATGAGGGTTAGTAGCATGTGCAGTCTGCGTGTGTCTGCTGCCCACAAATCGTGGGTTCCTGCGCAGTCTACGTGTGTCTGCTGCCCACTAACCGTGGGTTCCTCCGCAGTCTGCGTGTGTCTGCTGCCCACTAACCGTGGGTTCCTGCGCAGTCTACGTGTGTCTGCTGCCCACTAACCGTGGGTTCCTGCGCAGTCTACGNGTGTGTCTGCTGCCCACTAACCGTGGGTTCCTGCGCAGTCTGCGTGTGTCTGCTGCCCACTAACCGTGGGTTCCTGCGCAGTCTGCGTGTGTCTGCTTTATTGTAATTTTGTGTTGTATTTGTCGCTGTCGTGCGCCTGAACCTAGGGTTTGTAAACGTCGTGTGGCCACCGAAACTTCAAAAGGACAAAAATTTAGTGATGTTCCAAGACGTGCAACAAGGATAATTCCAGGCTTGAAGAGCAAGTCTTATGGAGAAATATTAAAGATCATGAAGCTTCCAAGCCTCAGTTATCGACGTCTGCGTGGAGACCTCATTGAAGTATACAAGTATCCAGAGGTGGGCAGTAGCGCGCTGCATGTAGCGGCCGCTACATTTTCAGTAGCGGGAGCGGTAGCGGCGCTACATTTAAGGCAATGTAACGGTAGCGGTAGCGCCCGCTGCTACATATTTAAGTAGCGATACGAGCTATTGCCGCTACAGCGCTACCGCTACATTCACAGATAAAGCCTTTAGATTTTACTTAATAGTATTAAATATTATTTATAAACCAGCATGATACATACATAATATAAATTACAGAATAAAACTGTACGAAAGATTTCAGTGTAATGTTGTCAACCTCGGCCTGTTACTAGTGTCAACAAGTTAGTTGTTACTTGTTAAGTTGTTACCAGTTACCACTTACAGGTATTTTTTCATGTTTCAGTTTGCTTACAGTTATTTTTACGTTTCACCTTCCCTACATGGATGTCTACTTCAATCAACCAATCCAAACTCTAGATTCGGGCGCACGACAGCAACAAACAACTGCTTCATCGCTTCTGCATCTAGGAACTCGTATGAGCGTCTGATTAATCCAAGAAGTTTGTTGGATGTGTTAGCTTGCGTTTCATCATGCTCAGAAAATTTTAGGTTTTTGTCGACATAAACTCCGAGATTCCATATTTTTTTCCCTCTGCTTGGTCTAAAAAAATAACCGTTACTGACTGCACAATTTTTTTTCTTGATTTCTCATAGTGTTTCTTAAAGCCAGAAAGTTGCCATTTGAAGTGACTTTAGTTTTGTGTCATGTCTGTGATCTGCTTTTTTTCTACAAAGTTAAACAACTGAATGAACATTCTCCGAGGCCGGTGATTCCATAATTTTTGCCAGGGGTTGTATAAATCACTTGTACCTGCCACCAGAAATTGCATTTCGTAGTTTTTAGGGAGAACTCTTACCCACACAGCTATGAAAATTTTTATTTGTGCACTGGTAATTAATACAATGATATAACAGACTAACAGTGCTCTCGTCTAGGATAAAGGAAGTTTTTGTATACTCGCTGGTATTGATTACACCCACCCTTGAAATGAGTTGAATGAAAAAGATACGTTTAAGAGGGGGTGTTAGAATAAACGTGTCATGCATTTGTAACATTCACTGCGAACTGTCGGTTTCTACCGTAACTTTTATGTTCCTTGCCATAGTTCACTGTAAGAGGAAGCACCTGCTTCTCCCATCGCTCTCTAGCTTCTTGTCTTCAGCTTGAGCAGGTTCTAGCCGCTATTGCGGTGTTATAGTAATTCTCAGCAGAAGAAGACTGAGGTTTCATTCAACCCCACAACCGTGATACTACCATGCCATCGAACAGTGAACTTCTAACACTATTTAGTCATCATCAAACTATTTAGTCATAAACATCACTATCGCAGCCACCTTCGGGGGAAATGCCACCTTAACAGAATTATGGGATCACTGGTCCACATAACACGACAAACGCCGTCATAACTCTGAGTGTTTACCCCCTTCCTTTCGGATTTATTCTCCATATACTAGTTTATAATATGACCGTGTCAGCGTCGATTAGGCCTTTAGACCTGTCGCTAATTCTTAACATCGAAGAATATTCACAGCTTGTTATGGTGTCTAACACTCAACTCACTGCTCTAATTTTGTGATATAACAAATTTGTGATCCATAATCGTGTCATCTAAAAATTACGAAGACGTTGATCGTTAAATTCCTTGGTATAGCTATCACTTAGGAATTAATATGACAAGACATTCAGTGCCAAAAAGTTGCATAGGCAAAAACGCTTTGTGAACAGAAATATGCACTATTTCTATTTAGGATAATATTTCGTTACAAATCTTACGTATTCTGTTTGACGTGCTGAAGTTGAAATAAATTGCTGAAATAGTATTAACAGTTATACAGGTATCTCATGTACGAGATGACTCAATAATGGCAAATCTGCTTAGAGTAAAGAAATGATGAAGGAACCATCCAGCCGATCTGAGGGCCAACTACTTTCACATTGTAATAGTAACAGTACTCATAAAATCGGCATTAACTTTGATTAAAATATCATACCTGACTTAGATTATAAACATCGCCAAATTTTTTACAGCCCATTACGGCTTCTGAAAATGCGACTCCCTAGCTGCTCCAATTTTGCTGTGCTTAACCGCCCAGGCATCTCCCCGATTTTGACCAGAACTGTCGCTGGTAGCTGGTATCGAACCCAAATCTCACTGCTCCAATTCATCTTGGAACTCTGAACTCCAGCCACTGGGCAACCCATCGTGTCAAGACTTTAAGTTTGTCTCTAACAACACTCACACTCAAGTACGAGTACTTGAATAACAGATTTCATCTGTCCATGTCGAAGAATCAAATCGTGCGGGAACTTAAATTGCATTGACAACTGAGAGAATGTAGAAGATCATGAAAATGCAAAATATGATGCTAAGAGAACCGAAAAGTATGTAGTTCAGAACTTTAACCTTTTTTATTATAGTTTTTTCATCGTAACATTCCACATTGAGTTGCTTCTTGGCATCCAGTTTGTGATGGTAATAATTCAGGAAGGTGTTTGCAAGAACAATAAGGAAACTGAAGGAAATGAGCGCAGCATACCACACGTCTAGAAGCTTGAGATACGAAGTTTGCACCGAAGAGGAGTTGGCTTGGGTAAAGAGGGCAGTCAAAACTAGCAGGGACGTCAGGGATACCATCACACGCTCGTTGAAATCTTCGACTCGGAATGCAGCGGTCGAGAAAGAAATGAGCAAGATGAGGAAGCTGGTTAGGTAGCTGTTGAGAACGTGGTATCCATACAGGCTCTTTAGTTCGATCATGAGTGATACCGTCTGGTGAGTGATACCGACCTCTCTTCGCCATATGCGAGACACCCAGAACTCCTGCACGTCACGACGTCCAGAGTAGTAGACATCGTCATCATGTCCAGAGTCGTCATCATGTCCAGAGTAATATCCATGACGACGTTCGTAAATTATTTCTTGGGATCCAGATGGTTTCACAAAAATATTGAGTTCACATGTCTGGTCTCCAAATGGATATTTTCGAAGATCAAAGCGGCACGGAACTGTGAAGCGTCCAACTAGATAGTAGATCAACCTTAGTGATGACCCACTTATGAAGCGACCTGAAAACAAAGAGTTTCGTTATGTAAGTACGTATGGAACTTTCGATAAATATTTCATGAAAATTTACATTGCCAATTGATTCTTATCTCTATTTGAAACACACAATATGCATACCCCATTTCATGGACGGTATGCAATCACCCACCCCCATACCGTCAATGCTAATCACATCCAAACGTCAACAATCAGTCACCGCATACCACCAACGCCAATCACTAGGCCTACAGGACATGAATTTCAATCAATAGCCACAAATTTTTAAAATGCACATAATTTACCCCATTTGTTCTCAATGTCAGTCCTAATTCCTTATGATGTCAACACCAATCAAGTCTCAAATGACGTCAATACCTATCACCAGTTCCCAAATGTTGTCATTGAACTCGAACTCAAATTGTTGCCAGGTTCGTGTTTCCGATCCGCTTCTGCAAATTCAGTCTGTAAACCTTAA